>NW_027448099.1:0-78943 GCF_038048845.1 Mixophyes fleayi | reverse complement strand
TTCATGATTCAATTCATGATTCATAATTCATGAATCATGATTTATGATTCGATTCATGATTCATGATTTATGATTCAATTTATGATTCATGATTCAATTCATGATTCATGATTCAATTCATGATTCATGATTCATGATTCATGATTCATGATTCAATTCATGATTCATAATTCATGATTCATGACTCATGATTCAATTCATGATTCATTATTCATGATTCATGATTCATGATTCAATTCATGATTCATGATTCATGATTCAATTCATGATTCATGATTCATGATTCGATTCATCATTCATGATTCATGATTCAATTCATGATTCATGATTCATGATTCATGATTCAATTCATGATTCATAATTCATGAATCATGATTTATGATTCGATTCATGATTCATGATTTATGATTCAATTTTTGATTCGATTCAATTCATGATTCATGATTCAATTCATGATTCATGATTCATGATTCATGATTCATGATTCAATTCATGATTCATGATTCGATTTATGATTCATGATTCATAATTCAATTCATGATTCATGATTCAATTCATGATTCATGAATCATGATTCAATTCATGATGCATAATTCATGATTCATGATTCAATTCATGATTCATGATTCATGCATCATAATTTATGATTCAATTCATGATTCATGATTCATGATTCATGATTCATGATACAATTCATGATTCATAATTCATGATTCATGATTCAATTCATGATTCATAATTCATGATTCATAATTCATGATTTGATTCATGATTCATGATTCAATTCATGATTCATGATTCATGATTCAATTCATGATTCATAATTCATAATTCATGATTCAATTCATGATTCATAATTTATGATTCATAATTCATGATTTGATTCATGATTCATGATTCAATTCATGATTCATGATTCATGATTCATGATTTATGATTCGATTCATGATTCATGATTGAAATTAATGATTCATGATTCATGATTCAATTCATGATTCATGATTCATGATTTAATTCATGATTCATGATTAATGATTCATGATTCATGATTCATGATTCGATTCATGATTCATGATTCATGATTCAATTCATGATTCATTTCATGATTCTTGATTCATGATTCAATTCATGATTCATGATTCGATTCATGATTCTTGATTCATGATTCATGATATGATTCATGATTCACGATTCAATTCATGATTCATGATTCATGATTCACGATTCGATTCATGATTCATGATTCAATTCATGATTCAATTCATGATTCATGATTCATGATTCAAGATTCAATTCATGATTCATGATTCGATTTATGATTTATGATTCATTATTCATGATTTGATTCATGATTCGATTCATGATTCATGATTCGATTCATGATTCATGATTCAATTCATGATTCATGATTCATGATTCTAGATTCAATTCATGATTCATGATTCGATTCATGATTCATGATTCATGATTCATGATTCATGATTTAATTCATGATTCATGATTCATGATTCATGATTCAAGATTCAATTCATGATTCATGATTCAATTCATGATTCATGATTAATGATTCAATTCATGATTCATGATTCATGATTCAATTCATGATTCATGATTCGATTCATGATTCATGATTCATGATTCAATTCATGATTCATGATTCATGATTCATGATTCATGATTCATGATTTAATTCATGATTAATGATTCATGATTCATGATTCATGATTCGATTCATGATTCATGATTACTGATTCATGATTCGATTCATGATTCATGATTCATGATTTAATTTATGATTCATGATTCATGATTCGAAACATGATTCATGATTCATGATTCAATTCATGATTCATGATACATGATTCATGATTCATGATTCATGAATCATGATTTATGATTCGATTCATGATTCATGATTTTTGATTCAATTCATGATTCATGATTCATGATTCATGATTCATGATTCATGATTCATGATTCATGATTCAATTCATGATTCATAATTCATGATTCATGATTCATAATTTATGATTCAATTCATGATTCATGATTCATGATTCATGATTCATGATTCATGATTCAATTCATGATTCATAATTCATGATTCATGATTCAATTCATGATTCATAATTTATGATTCATGATTCAATTCATGATTCAATTCATGATTCATGATTCATGATTCATGATTCATGATTCATGATTCAATTCATGATTCATAATTCATGATTCATGATTCAATTCATGATTCATAATTTATGATTCATGATTCATGATTTGATTCATGATTCATGATTGAATTCATGATTCATGATTCATGATTCATGATTTATGATTTATGATTCGATTCATGATTCATGATTCAATTAATGATTCATGATTCATGATTCAATTCATGATTCATGATTTAATTCATGATTCATGATTAATGATTCATGATTCATGATTCATGATTAATGATTCATGATTCGATTCATGATTCATGATTAATGATTCATGATTCGATTCATGATTCATGATTTAATTCTTGATTCATGATTCATGATTAATGATTCATGATTCGATTCATGATACATGATTTAATTCATGATTCATGATTCATGATTCGATTCATGATACATGATTCATGATTAATGATTTGATTCATGATTCATGATTCAATTCATATTTCATGATTCGATTCATGATTCATGATTAATGATTTGATTCATGATTCATGATTCATGATTCAGTTCATGATTCATGATTCATGATTCATGATTCATGATTAATGATTCAATTCATGATTCATGATTCATGATTCAATTCATGATTCATGATTCGATTCATGATTCATGATTCATGATTCAATTCATGATTCATGATTTATGATTCAATTCATGATTCATGATTCATGATTCATGATTCATGATTCAATTCATGATTCATAATTCATGATTCATGACTCATGATTCAATTCATGATTCATGATTCAATATTCATGATTCAATTCATGATTCATGATTCATGATTCAATTCATGATTCATGATTCATGATTCGATTCATGATTCATGATTCATGATTCAATTCATGATTCATGATTCAATTCATGTTTTATAATTCATGAATCATGATTTATGATTCGATTCATGATTCATGATTTATGATTCAATTTATGATTCATGATTCAATTCATGATTCATGATTCAATTCATGATTCATGATTCATGATTCATGATTCAATTCATGATTCATGATTCGATTTATGATTCATGATTCATAATTCAATTCATGATTCATGATTCATGATTCAATTCATGATTCATGAATCATGATTCAATTCATGATGCATAATTCATGATTCATGATTCAATTCATGATTCATGATTCATGATTCATAATTTATGATTCAATTCATGATTCATGATTCATGATTCATGATTCATGATACAATTCATGATTCATAATTCATGATTCATGATTCAATTCATGATTCATAATTCATGATTCATAATTCATGATTTGATTCATGATTCATGATTCAATTCATGATTCATGATTCATGATTCATGATTCATGATTCATGATTCATGATTCAATTCATGATTCATGATTCATGATTCATGATTCAATTCATGATTCATAATTCATAATTCATGATTCAATTCATGATTCATAATTTATGATTCATAATTCATGATTTGATTCATGATTCATGATTCAATTCATGATTCATGATTCATGATTCATGATTTATGATTCGATTCATGATTCGTGATTCAATTAATGATTCATGATTCATGATTCAATTCATGATTCATGATTCATGATTTAATTCATGATTCATGATTAATGATTCATGATTCATGATTCATGATTCGATTCATGATTCATGATTCATGATTAATGATTCATGATTCGATTCATGATTCATGATTTAATTCATGATTCATGATTCATGATTCGATTCATGATTCATGATTCATGATTCGATTCATGATTCATGATTCGATTCATGATTCATGATTAATGATTTGATTCATGATTCATGATTCATGATTCATGATTCAATTCATGATTCATGATTCATGATTCATGATACAATTCATGATTCATGATTCATGATTTATGATTCGATTCATGATTCATGATTTATGATTCAATTCATGATTCATAATTCATGATTCATGATTCAATTCATGATTCATGATTCAATTCCTGATTCATGATTCAAGATTCATGATTCATGATTCAATTCATGATTCATGATTTGATTTATGATTCGTTAATCATGATTCAATTCATGATTCATGATTCATGATTCATGATTCAATTCATGATTCATGATTCATGATTCAATTCATGATTCATTTCATGATTCTTGATTCATGATTCAATTCATGATTCATGATTCGATTCATGATTCTTGATTCATGATTCATGATTTGATTCATGATTCATGATTCATGATTCAATTCATGATTCATGATTCATGATTCATGATTCGATTCATGATTCATGATTCAATTCATGATTCAATTCATGATTCATGATTCATGATTCAAGATTCAATTCATGATTCATGATTCGATTTATGATTTATGATTCATTATTCATGATTTGATTCATGATTCGATTCATGATTCATGATTCATGATTCAATTTATGATTCTTGATTCATGATTCAAGATTCAATTCATGATTCATGATTCGATTCATGATTCATGATTCAATTCATGATTCATGAGTCGATTCATGATTCATGATTCGATTCATGATTCATGATTCATGATTCATGATTCATGATTCATGATTTAATTCATGATTCATGATTCATGATTCATGATTCAAGATTCAATTCATGATTCATGATTCAATTCATGATTCATGATTAATGATTCAATTCATGATTCATGATTCATGATTCAATTCATGATTCATGATTCAATTCATGATTCATGATTCGATTCATGATTCATGATTCATGATTCAATTCATGATTCATGATTTATGATTCAATTCATGATTCATGATTCATGATTCATGATTCAATTCATGATTCATAATTCATGATTCATGATTCATGATTTAATTCATGATTCGATTCATGATTCATGATTCATGATTCAATTTATGATTCTTGATTCATGATTCAAGATTCAATTCATGACTCATGATTCAATTCATGATTCGATTCATGATTCATGATTCATGATTCAATTTATGATTCTTGATTCATGATTCATGATTCAATTCATGATTCATAATTCATGATTCATGATTCAATTCATGATTCATAATTTATGATTCATGATTCATGATTTGATTCATGATTCATGATTCAATTCATGATTCATGATTCATGATTCATGATTCATGATTTATGATTCGATTCATGATTCAATTAATGATTCATGATTCATGATTCAATTCATGATTCATGATTCATGATTCATGATTCATGATTTATGATTTGATTCATGATTCATGATTCAATTAATGATTCATGATTCATGATTCAATTCATGATTCATGATTCATGATTTAATTCATGATTCATGATTAATGATTCATGATTCATGATTCATGATTCGATTCATGATTCATGATTCATGATTAATGATTCATGATTCGATTCATGATTCATGATTAAATTCATGATTCATGATTCATGATTCGATTCATGATTCATGATTCATGATTAATGATTTGATTCATGATTCATGATTCAATTCATGATTCATGATTCGATTCATGATTCATGATTAATGATTTGATTCATGATTCATGATTCATGATTCAATTCATGATTCATGATTCATGATTCATGATTCATGATTCATGATTCAATTCATGATTCATGATTCATGATTTATGATTTGATTCATGATTCATGATTTATGATTCAATTCATGATTCATAATTCATGATTCATGATTCAATTCATGATTCATGATTCAATTCATGATTCATGATTCAAGATTCATGATTCATGATTCAATTCATGATTCATGATTTGATTTATGATTCATTAATCATGATTCAATTCATGATTCATGATTCATGATTCAATTCATGATTCATGATTCATGATTCAATTCATGATTCATGATTCATGATTCATTTCATGATTCAATTCATGATTCTTGATTCATGATTCAATTCATGATTCATGATTCGATTCATGATTCTTGATTCATGATTCATGATTTGATTAATGATTCATGATTCATGATTCAATTCATGATTCATGATTCATGATTCGATTCATGATTCATGATTCAATTCATGATTCAATTCATGATTCATGATTCATGATTCAAGATTCAATTCATGATTCATGATTCGATTTATGATTTATGATTCATTATTCATGATTCGATTCATGATTCGATTCATGATTCATGATTCATGATTCAATTATGATTCTTGATTCATGATTCAAGATTCAATTCATGATTCATGATTCAATTCATGATTTATGATTCAAATCATGATTCAATTCATGATTCAATTCATGATTCAAGATTCAATTCATGATTCATGATTCGATTTATGATTTATGATTCATTATTCATGATTCGTGATTCATGATTCAATTCATGATTCATGATTCAATTCATAATTCATGAGTCGATTCATGATTCATGATTCATGATTCGATTCATGATTCATGATTCGATTCATGATTCATGATTCATGATTCATGATTTAATTCATGATTCATGATTCATGATTCATGATTCAAGATTCAATTCATGATTCATGATTCAATTCATGATTCATGATTCATGATTCAATTCATGATTCATGATTCATGATTCATGATTCATGATTCATGATTCATGATTCAATTCATGATTCATGATTCATGATTCATGATTCATGATTTAATTCATGATTAATGATTCATGATTCATGATTCATGATTCGATTCATGATTCATGATTACTGATTCATGATTCGATTCATGATTCATGATTCATGATTTAATTTATGATTCATGATTCATGATTCATGATTCGATTCATGATTCTTGATTCATGATTCATGATTTGATTCATGATTCATGATTCATGATTCAATTCATGATTCATGATTCATGATTCATGATTCGATTCATGATTCATGATTCAATTCATGATTCAATTCATGATTCATGATTCATGATTCAAGATTCAATTCATGATTCATGATTCGATTTATGATTTATGATTCATTATTCATGATTTGATTCATGATTCGATTCATGATTCATGATTCATGATTCAATTTATGATTCTTGATTCATGATTCAAGATTCAATTCATGATTCATGATTCGATTCATGATTCATGATTCAATTCATGATTCATGAGTCGATTCATGATTCATGATTCGATTCATGATTCATGATTCGATTCATGATTCATGATTCATGATTCATGATTCATGATTTAATTCATGATTCATGATTCATGATTCATGATTCAAGATTCAATTCATGATTCATGATTCAATTCATGATTCATGATTAATGATTCAATTCATGATTCATGATTCATGATTCAATTCATGATTCATGATTCAATTCATGATTCATGATTCGATTCATGATTCATGATTCATGATTCAATTCATGATTCATGATTTATGATTCAATTCATGATTCATGATTCATGATTCATGATTCAATTCATGATTCATAATTCATGATTCATGATTCATGATTTAATTCATGATTCGATTCATGATTCATGATTCATGATTCAATTTATGATTCTTGATTCATGATTCAAGATTCAATTCATGACTCATGATTCAATTCATGATTCGATTCATGATTCATGATTCATGATTCAATTTATGATTCTTGATTCATGATTCATGATTCAATTCATGATTCATAATTCATGATTCATGATTCAATTCATGATTCATAATTTATGATTCATGATTCATGATTTGATTCATGATTCATGATTCAATTCATGATTCATGATTCAATTCATGATTCATGATTCATGATTCATGATTCATGATTTATGATTCGATTCATGATTCAATTAATGATTCATGATTCATGATTCAATTCATGATTCATGATTCATGATTCATGATTTATGATTTGATTCATGATTCATGATTCAATTAATGATTCATGATTCATGATTCAATTCATGATTCATGATTCATGATTTAATTCATGATTCATGATTAATGATTCATGATTCATGATTCATGATTCGATTCATGATTCATGATTCATGATTAATGATTCATGATTCGATTCATGATTCATGATTAAATTCATGATTCATGATTCATGATTCGATTCATGATTCATGATTCATGATTTGATTCATGATTCATGATTCATGATTCAATTCATGATTCATGATTCATGATTCATGATTCATGATTCAATTCATGATTCATGATTCATGATTTATGATTTGATTCATGATTCATGATTTATGATTCAATTCATGATTCATAATTCATGATTCATGATTCAATTCATGATTCATGATTCAATTCATGATTCATGATTCAAGATTCATGATTCATGATTCAATTCATGATTCATGATTTGATTTATGATTCATTAATCATGATTCAATTCATGATTCATGATTCATGATTCAATTCATGATTCATGATTCATGATTCAATTCATGATTCATGATTCATGATTCATTTCATGATTCAATTCATGATTCTTGATTCATGATTCAATTCATGATTCATGATTCGATTCATGATTCTTGATTCATGATTCATGATTTGATTAATGATTCATGATTCATGATTCAATTCATGATTCATGATTCATGATTCGATTCATGATTCATGATTCAATTCATGATTCAATTCATGATTCATGATTCATGATTCAAGATTCAATTCATGATTCATGATTCGATTTATGATTTATGATTCATTATTCATGATTCGATTCATGATTCGATTCATGATTCATGATTCATGATTCAATTATGATTCTTGATTCATGATTCAAGATTCAATTCATGATTCATGATTCAATTCATGATTTATGATTCAAATCATGATTCAATTCATGATTCAATTCATGATTCAAGATTCAATTCATGATTCATGATTCGATTTATGATTTATGATTCATTATTCATGATTCGTGATTCATGATTCAATTCATGATTCATGATTCAATTCATAATTCATGAGTCGATTCATGATTCATGATTCATGATTCGATTCATGATTCATGATTCGATTCATGATTCATGATTCATGATTCATGATTTAATTCATGATTCATGATTCATGATTCATGATTCAAGATTCAATTCATGATTCATGATTCAATTCATGATTCATGATTCATGATTCAATTCATGATTCATGATTCATGATTCATGATTCATGATTCATGATTCATGATTCAATTCATGATTCATGATTCATGATTTAATTCATGATTAATGATTCATGATTCATGATTCATGATTCGATTCATGATTCATGATTACTGATTCATGATTCGATTCATGATTCATGATTCATGATTTAATTTATGATTCATGATTCATGATTCGATTCATGATTCATGATTCATGATTCAATTCATGATTCATGATTCATGATTCATGATTAATGATTTGATTCATGATTCATGATTCAATTCATGATTCATGATTCGATTCATGATTCATGATTAATGATTTGATTCATGATTCATGATTCATGATTCATGATTCAATTCATGATTCATGATTTATGATTCAATTCATGATTCATAATTCATGATTCATGATTCAATTCATGATTCATGATTCAAGATTCATGATTCATGATTCAATTCATGATTCATGATTTGATTTATGATTCATTAATCATGATTCAATTCATGATTCATGATTCATGATTCATGATCCAATTCATGATTCAGGATTCATGATTCAATTCATGATTCATTTCATGATTCTTGATTCATGATTCAATTCATGATTCATGATTCGATTCATGATTCTTGATTCATGATTCATGATTTGATTCATGATTCATGATTCATGATTCAATTCATGATTCATGATTCATGATTCATGATTCGATTCATGATTCATGATTCAATTCATGATTCAATTCATGATTCATGATTCATGATTCAAGATTCAATTCATGATTCATGATTCGATTTATGATTTATGATTCATTATTCATGATTCGATTCATGATTCGATTCATGATTTATGATTCATGATTCAATTTATGATTCTTGATTCATGATTCAAGATTCATGATTCGATTCATGATTCATGATTCAATTCATGATTCATGATTCATGATTCAAGATTCAATTCATGATTCATGATTCGATTCATGATTTATGATTCATTATTCATGATTCATGATTCATGATTCAATTCATGATTCATGATTCAATTCATAATTCATGAGTCGATTCATGATTCATGATTCATGATTCGATTCATGATTCATGATTCGATTCATGATTCATGATTCATGATTCATGATTCATGATTTAATTCATGATTCATTATTCATGATTCATGATTCAAGATTCAATTCATGATTCATGATTCAATTCATGATTCATGATTAATGATTCAATTCATGATTCATGATTCATGATTCAATTTATGATTCATAATTCGATTCATGATTCATGATTCATGATTCAATTCATGATTCATGATTTATGATTCAATTCATGATTCATGATTCATGATTCATGATTCATGATTCATGATTCAATTCATGATTCATGATTCATGATTCATGATTCATGATTCGATTCATGATTCATGATTACTGATTCATGATTCGATTCATGATTCATGATTCATGATTCATGATTTAATTTATGATTCATGATTCATGATTCGATTCATGATTCATGATTCATGATTCAATTCATGATTCATAATTCAATTCATGATTCATGATTCAAGATTCATGATTCATGATTCAATTCATGATTCATGATTTGATTTATGATTCATGATTCATAATTCAATTCATGATTCATGATTCATGATTCAATTCATGATTCATGAATCATGATTCAATTCATGATGCATAATTCATGATTCATGATTAAATTCATGATTCATGATTCATGATTCATGATTCATGATTTGATTCATGATTCATGATTTAATTCATGATTCATAATTCATGATTCATGATTCAATTCATGATTCATAATTTATGATTCATGATTCAATTCATGATTTGATTCATGATTCATGATTCAATTCATGATTCATGATTCATGATTCATGATTCATGATTCATGATTCAATTCATGATTCATAATTCAATTCATGATTCATAATTCATGATTCATGATTCAATTCATGATTCATAATTTATGATTCATGATTCATGATTTGATTCATGATTCATGATTGAATTCATGATTCATGATTCATGATTCATGATTCATGATTTATGATTCGATTCATGATTCATGATTCAATTAATGATTCATGATTCATGATTCAATTCATGATTCATGATTCATGATTTAATTCATGATTCATGATTAATGATTCATGATTCGATTCATGATTCATGATTCATGATTAATGATTCATGATTCGATTCATGATTCATGATTAATGATTCATGATTCGATTCATGATTCATGATTTAATTCATGATTCATGATTCATGATTCGATTCATGATACATGATTCATGATTAATGATTTGATTCATGATTCATGATTCAATTCATGATTCATGATTCGATTCATGATTCATGATTAATGATTTGATTCATGATTCATGATTCATGATTCAATTCATGATTTATGATTCATGATTCATGATTCATGATTAAATTCATGATTCATGATTCATGATTTATGATTCGATTCATGATTCATGATTTATGATTCAATTCATGATTCATGATTCATGATTCATTATTCAATTCATGATTCATGATTCAATTCATGATTCATGATTCAAGATTCATGATTCATGATTCAATTCATGATTCATGATTTGATTTATGATTCATTAATCATGATTCAATTCATGATTCATGATTCATGATTCATGATTCAATTCATGATTCATGATTCATGATTCAATTCATGATTCATGATTCATGATTCAATTCATGATTCAATTCATGATTCTTAATTCATGATTCAATTCATGATTCGATTCATGATTCTTGATTCATGATTCATGATTTGATTAATGATTCATGATTCATGATACAATTCATGATTTATGATTCATGATTCATTATTCATGATTCGATTCATGATTCGATTCATGATTCATGATTCAATTTATGATTCTTGATTCATGATTCAAGATTCAATTCATGATTCATGATTCGATTCATGATTCTTGATTCATGATTCATGATTCGATTCATGATTCATGATTCATGATTCAATTTATGATTCTTGATTCTTGATTCAAGATTCAATTCATGATTCATGATTCGATTTATGATTTATGATTCATTATTCATGATTCATGATTCATGATTCAATTCATGATTCATGATTCAATTCATAATTCATGAGTCGATTCATGATTCATGATTCATGATTCAATTCATGATTCATGATTTAAATCATGATTCATGATTCAAATTATGATTCATGACTCAATTCATGATTCGATTCATGATTCAATTCTTGATTCATGATTCGATTTATGAATCATGATTCATGATTCAATTCATGATTCATGATTCATGATTCAATTCATGATTCATGGTTCAATTCATGATTCGATTCCTGATTCAATTCATGATTCCTGATTCAATTCATGATTCATGATTCATGATTCAATTCATTATTCATGATTCTATTCATGATTCATGATTCAAGATTCATTTCATGATTCATGATTCAATTCATGATTCATGATTCATGATTCATGATTAATGATTCAATTCATGATTCATGATTCAATTCATTATTCATGATTCAATTCATGATTCATGATTCATGATTCAATTCATGATTCATGATTTATGATTCAATTCATGATTCATGATTCAATTCATGATTCATGATTCATGATTCATGATTTATGATTCAATTCATGATTCATGATTCAATTCATGATTCATGATTTAATTCATGATTCATGATTCATGATTCGATTCATGATTCATGATTAATGATTTGATTCATGATTCATGATTCATGATTCAATTCATGATTCATGATTCATGAATCATGATTTATGATTCGATTCATGATTCATGATTTATGATTCAATTCATGATTCATGATTCATGATTCATGATTCATGATTCATGATTCAATTCATGATTCATGATTCAATTCATGATTCATGATTCAAGATTCATGATTCAATTCATGATTCATGAATCATGATTCAATTCATGATTCATGATTCTATTCATGATTCATGATTCATGATTCAAGATTCAATTCATGATTCATGATTGAATTCATGATTCATGATTCATGATTCATGATTCATGATTAATGATTCAATTCATGATTCATGATTCAATTCATGATTTATGATTCATGATTCATGATTTATGATTCAATTCATGATTCATGATTCAATTCATTATTCATGATTTATGATTCAATTCATGATTCATGATTCAATTCATGATTCATGATTAATGATTCATGATTCGATTCATGATTCATGATTCATGATTTAATTCATGATTCATGATTCATGATTCGATTCATGATTCATGATTAATGATTTGATTCATGATTCATGATTCATGATTCAATTCATGATTCATGATTCATGATTCATGATTCAATTCATGATTCATGATTCAATTCATGATTCATGATTCAAGATTCATGATTCAATACATGATTCAAGATTCATGATTCAATACATGATTCATGATTCATGATTCATGATTCATGATTCATGATTCAATTCATGATTCATGATTTATGATTCAATTCATGATTCATGATTCATGATTCGATTCATGATTCATGATTCATGATTCATGATTAATGATTCATGATTCGATTCATGATTCATGATTCATGATTTAATTCATGATTCATGATTCATGATTCGATTCATGATTCATGATTAATGATTTGATTCATGATTCATGATTCATGATTCAATTCATGATTCATGATTCATGATTCAATTCATGATTCATGATTCAATTCATGATTCATGATTCAAGATTCATGATTCAATTCATGATTCATGAATCATGATTCAATTCATGATTCAATTCATGATTCATGATTCAATTCATGATTCATGATTCATGATTCATGATTCATGATTCGATTCATGATTCATGATTCATGATTCAATTCATGATTCATGATTCATGATTCAATTCATGATTCATGATTCAAGATTCATGATTCAATTCATGATTCATGAATCATGATTCAATTCATGATGCATAATTCATGATTCATGATTCAATTCATGATTCATGATTCATGATTCAATTCATGATTCATTATTCATGATTCATGATTCAATTCATGATTCATAATTCATGATTCATGATTCATGATTTCATTCATGATTCATGATTCAATTCAAGATTCATGAGTCATGATTCATGATTCATGATTCAATTCATGATTCATGATTCATGATTCAATTCATGATTCATGATTCAATTCATGATTCATGATTCAAGATTCATGATTCAATTCATGATTCATGATTCATGATTCAATTCATGATTCATGATTCATGATTCAATTCATGATTCAATTCATGATTCTTAATTCATGATTCAATTCATGATTCATGATTCGATTCATGATTCTTGATTCATGATTTGATTAATGATTCATGATTCATGATACAATTCATGATTTATGATTCATGATTCATTATTCATGATTCGATTCATGATTCGATTCATGATTCATGATTCAATTTATGATTCTTGATTCATGATTCAAGATTCAATTCATGATTCATGATTCGATTCATGATTCTTGATTCATGATTCATGATTTGATTCATGATTCATGATTCATGATTCAATTTATGATTCTTGATTCATGATTCAAGATTCAATTCATGATTCATGATTCGATTTATGATTTATGATTCATTATTCATGATTCATGATTCAATTCATGATTCATGATTCAATTCATAATTCATGAGTCGATTCATGATTCATGATTCATGATTCAATTCATGATTCATGATTTAATTCATGATTCATGATTTAATTCATGATTCATGATTCAAATTATGATTCATGACTCAATTCATGATTCGATTCATGATTCAATTCTTGATTCATGATTCGATTTATGAATCATGATTCATGATTCAATTCATGATTCATGATTCATGATTCAATTCATGATTCATGGTTCAATTCATGATTCGATTCCTGATTCAATTCATGATTCCTGATTCAATTCATGATTCATGATTCCTGATTCAATTCATTATTCATGATTCTATTCATGATTCATGATTCAAGATTCATTTCATGATTAATGATTTATGATTCAATTCATGATTCATGGTTCAATTCATGATTCGATTCCTGATTCAATTCATGATTCATGATTCAATTCATGATTCATGATTCAATTCATGATTCATGATTCATGATTCAATTCATGATTCATGATTTATGATTCAATTCATGATTCATGATTCAATTCATGATTCATGATTCATGATTCATGATTCATGATTTATGATTCAATTCATGATTCATGATTCAATTCATGATTCATGATTTAATTCATGATTCATGATTCATGATTCGATTCATGATTCATGATTAATGATTTGATTCATGATTCATGATTCATGATTCAATTCATGATTCATGATTCATGAATCATGATTTATGATTTGATTCATGATTCATGATTTATGATTCAATTCATGATTCATGATTCATGATTCATGATTCATGATTCAATTCATGATTCATGATTCAATTCATGATTCATGAATCATGATTCAATTCATGATGCATAATTCATGATTCATGATTCAATTCATGATTCATGATTCTATTCATGATTCATGATTCAAGATTCAATTCATGATTCATGATTGAATTCATGATTCATGATTCATGATTCATGATTCATGATTAATGATTCAATTCATGATTCATGATTCAATTCATGATTTATGATTCATGATTCATGATTCATGATTTATGATTCAATTCATGATTCCTGATTCAATTCATTATTCATGATTTATGATTCAATTCATGATTCATGATTCATGATTCGATTCATGATTCATGATTCATGATTAATTTTTCATGATTCGATTCATGATTCATGATTCATGATTTAATTCATGATTCATGATTCATGATTCGATTCATGATTCATGATTCATGATTAATGATTTGATTCATGATTCATGATTCATGATTCAATTCATGATTCATGATTCATGATTCGATTCATGATTCATGATTCATGATTAATGATTCATGATTCGATTCATGATTCATGATTCATGATTTAATTCATGATTCATGATTCATGATTCGATTCATGATTCATGATTAATGATTTGATTCATGATTCATGATTCATGATTCAATTCATGATTCATGATTCATGATTCAATTCATGATTCATGATTCAATTCATGATTCATGATTCAAGATTCATGATTCAATTCATGATTCATGAATCATGATTCAATTCATGATGCATAATTCATGATTCATGATTCAATTCATGATTCATGATTCATGATTCATGATTCAATTCATGATTCATGATTCATGATTCAATTAATGATTCATGATTCATGATTCAATTCATGATTCATGATTCATGATTTAATTCATGATTAATGATTAATGATTCATGATTCATGATTCATGATTTAATTCATGATTCATGATTCATGATTCAAGATTCAATTCATGATTCATGATTCAATTCATGATTCATGATTAATGATTCAATTCATGATTCATGATTCATGATTCAATTCATGATTCATGATTCGATTCATGATTCATGATTCAATTCATGATTCATGATTTATGATTCAATTCATGATTCATGATTCATGATTCATGATTCATGATTCAATTCATGATTCATAATTCATGATTCATGAATCATGATTTAATTCATGATTAATGATTCATGATTCATGATTCATGATGCGATTCATGATTCATGATTACTGATTCATGATTCGATTCATGATTCATGATTTAATTTATGATTCATGATTCATGATTCGATTCATGATTCATGATTCATGATTCAATTCATGATTCATGATTCATGATTCAATTCATGATTCATGATTCATGAATCATGATTTATGATTCGATTCATGATTCATGATTTATGATTCAATTAATGATTCTCGATTCATGATTCATGATTCAAATCATGATTCATGATTCAATTCATGATTCATGATTCAAGATTCATGATTCATGATTCAAATCATGATTCATGATTCGATTTATGATTCATGATTCATAATTCAATTCATGATTCATGATTCAATTCATGATTCAAGAATCATGATTTAATTCATGATGCATAATTCATGATTCATTATTCAATTCATGATTCATGATTCAATTCATGATTCATTATTCATGATTCATGATTCAATTCATGATTCATAATTCATGATTCATGATTCATGATTTGATTCATGATTCATGATTCAATTCATGATTCATGAGTCATGATTCATGATTCATGATTTATGATTTGATTCATGATTCATGATTTAATTAATGATTCATGATTCATGATTCAATTCATGATTCATGATTCATGATTTAATTCATGATTAATGATTAATGATTCATGATTCATGATTCATGATTCGATTCATGATTCATGATTCGATTCATGATTCATGATTCGATTCATGATTCATGATTCATGATTCATGATTTAATTCATGATTCATGATTCATGATTCAAGATTCAATTCATGATTCAATTCATGATTCATGATTAATGATTCAATTCATGATTCATGATTCATGATTCAATTCATGATTCATGATTCGATTCATGATTCATGATTCAATTCATGATTCATGATTTATGATTCAATTCATGATTCATGATTCATGATTCATGATTCATGATTCAATTCATGATTCATAATTCATGATTCATGAATTATGATTTAATTCATGATTAATGATTCATGATTCATGATTCATGATTCGATTCATGATTCATGATTACTGATTCATGATTCGATTCATGATTCATGATTTAATTTATGATTCATGATTCATGATTCGATTCATGATTCATGATTCATGATTCAATTCATGATTCATGATTCATGATTCATGATTCAATTCATGATTCATGATTCATGAATCATGATTTATGATTCATGAATCATGATTTATGATTCGATTCATGATTCATGATTTATGATTCAATTCATGATTCTCGATTCATGATTCATGATTCAATTCATGATTCATGATTCAATTCATGATTCATGATTCAAGATTCATGATTCATGATTCAATTCATGATTCATGATTCGATTTATGATTCATGATACATAATTCAATTCATGATTCATGATTCAATTCATGATTCATGAATCATGATTCAATTCATGATTCATGATTCAAGATTCATGATTCATGAATCATGATTCAATTCATGATTCATGATTCAAGATTCATGATTCAATTCATGATTCATGAATCATGATTCAATTTATGATGCATAATTCATGATTCATGATTCATGATTCAATTCATGATTCATGATTCATGATTCATGATTCAATTCATGATTCATAATTCATGATTCATGATTCAATTCATGATTCATAATTCATGATTCATGATTCATGATTTGATTCATGATTTAATTCATAATTAATGATTAATGATTAATGATTCATGATTCATGATTCGATTCATGATTCATGATTCAATTCATGATTCATAATTCATGATTCATGAATCATGATTTAATTCATGATTAATGATTCATGATTCATGATTCGATTCATGATTTATGATTACTGATTCATGATTCGATTCATGATTCATGATTTAATTTATGATTCATGATTCATGATTCGATTCATGATTCATGATTCATGATTCAATTCATGATTCATAATTCATGATTCATGATTCAATTCATGATTCATGATTCATAAATCATGATTTATGATTCGATTCATGATTCATGATTCAAATCATGATTCATGATTCGATTTATGATTCATGATTCATAATTCAATTCATGATTCATGATTCAATTCATGATTCATGAATCATGATTCAATTCATGATGCATAATTCATGATTCATTATTCAATTCATGATTCATGATTCATGATTCATGATTCAATTCATGATTCATTATTCATGATTCATGATTCAATTCATGATTCATAATTCATGATTCATGATTCATGATTTGATTCATGATTCATGATTCAATTCATGATTCATGAGTCATGATTCATGATTCATGATTCAATTAATGATTCATGATTCATGATTCAATTCATGATTCATGATTCATGATTTAATTCATGATTAATGATTAATGATTCATGATTCATGATTCATGATTCGATTCATGATTCATGATTCGATTCATGATTCATGATTCATGATTCATGATTTAATTCATGATTCATGATTCATGATTCAAGATTCAATTCATGATTCATGATTCAATTCATGATTCATGATTAATGATTCATGATTCATGATTCATGATTCATGATTCAATTCATGATTCATGATTCATGATTCATGAATTATGATTTAATTCATGATTAATGATTCATGATTCATGATTCATGATTCGATTCATGATTCATGATTACTGATTCATGATTCGATTCATGATTCATGATTTAATTTTGATTCATGATTCATGATTTGATTCATGATTCATGATTCATGATTCGATTCATGATTCATGATTCATGATTCATGATTCAATTCATGATTCATGATTCATGAATCATGATTTATGATTCATGAATCATGATTTATGATTCGATTCATGATTCATGATATATGATTCAATTCATGATTCTCGATTCATGATTCATGATTCAATTCATGATTCATGATTCAATTCATGATTCATGATTCAAGATTCATGATTCATGATTCAATTCATGATTCATGATTCGATTTATGATTCATGATACATAATTCAATTCATGATTCATGATTCAATTCATGATTCATGAATCATGATTCAAGATTCATGATTCAATTCATGATTCATGAATCATGATTCAATTTATGATGCATAATTCATGATTCATGATTCATGATTCAATTCATGATTCATGATTCATGATTCATGATTCAATTCATGATTCATAATTCATGATTCATGATTCAATTCATGATTCATAATTCATGATTCATGATTCATGATTTGATTCATGATTCATGATTTAATTCATAATTAATGATTAATGATTCATGATTCATGATTCGATTCATGATTCATGATTCGATTCATGATTCATGATTCATGATTCATGATTCATGATTCATGATTTAATTCATGATTCATGATTCATGATTCATGATTCAAGATTCAATTCATGATTCATGATTCATGATTCATGATTCATGATTTAATTCATGATTCATGATTCATGATTCAATTCATGATTCATGATTCAATTCATGATTCATGATTTATGATTCGATTCATGATTCATGATTTATGATTCAATTCATGATTCTCGATTCATGATTCATGATTCAATTCATGATTCATGATTCAATTCATGATTCATGATTCAAGATTCATGATTCATGAGTCAAATCATGATTCATGATTCGATTTATGATTCATGATTCATAATTCAATTCATGATTCATGATTCAATTCATGATTCATGAATCATGATTCAATTCATGATGCATAATTCATGATTCATGATTCAATTCATGATTCATGATTCAAGATTCATGATTCAATTCATGATTCATGAATCATGATTCAATTCATGATGCATAATTCATGATTCATTATTCAATTCATGATTCATGATTCATGATTCAATTCATGATTCATTATTCATGATTCATGATTCAATTCATGATTCATAATTAATGATTCATGATTCATGATTTGATTCATGATTCATGATTCAATTCATGATTCATGAGTCATGATTCATGATTCATGATTTATGATTCGATTCATGATTCATGATTCAATTAATGATTCATGATTCATGATTCAATTCATGATTCATGATTCATGATTTAATTCATGATTAATGATTAATGATTCATGATTCAAGATTCAATTCATGATTCATGATTCAATTCATGATTCATGATTAATGATTCAATTCATGATTCATGATTCAATTCATGATTCATGATTCGATTCATGATTCATGATTCAATTCATGATTCATGATTTATGATTCAATTCATGATTCATGATTCATGATTCATGATTCATGATTCAATTCATGATTCATAATTCATGATTCATGAATTATGATTTAATTCATGATTAATGATTCATGATTCATGATTCATGATTCGATTCATGATTCATGATTACTGATTCATGATTCGATTCATGATTCATGATTTAATTTATGATTCATGATTTATGATTCGATTCATGATTCATGATTCATGATTCATGATTCATGATTCAATTCATGATTCATGATTCATGATTCATGATTCATGATTCATGATTCATGATTCAATTCATGATTCATGATTCATGAATCATGATTTATGATTCATGAATCATGATTTATGATTCGATTCATGATTCATGATTTATGATTCATGAATCATGATTTATGATTCGATTCATGATTCATGATTTATGATTCAATTCATGATTCTCGATTCATGATTCATGATTCAATTCATGATTCATGATTCAATTCATGATTCATGATTCAAGATTCATGATTCATGATTCTATTCATGATTCATGATTCGATTTATGATTCATGATACATAATTCAATTCATGATTCATGATTCAATTCATGATTCATGAATCATGATTCAATTCATGATGCATAATTCATGATTCATGATTCAATTCATGATTCATGATTCAAGATTCATGATTCAATTCATGATTCATGAATCATGATTCAATTCATGATGCATAATTCATGATGCATAATTCATGATTCATGATTCAATTCATGATTCATGATTCATGATTCATGATTCAATTCATGATTCATAATTCATGATTCATGATTCAATTCATGATTCATAATTCATGATTCATGATTCATGATTCATGATTTGATTCATGATTCATGATTCAATTCATGATTCATGAGTCATGATTTATGATTTATGATTTATGATTCGATTCATGATTCATGATTCAATTAATGATTCATGATTCGATTCATGATTCATGACTCATGATTCATGATTCATGATTCATGATTTAATTCATGATTCATGATTCATGAATCAAGATTCATGATTTAATTCATGATTCATGATTCATGATTCATGATTCAAGATTCAATTCATGATTCATGATTCAATTCATGATTCATGATTAATGATTCAATTCATGATTCATGATTCATGATTCAATTCATGATTCATGATTCAATTCATGATTCATGATTCATGATTCAATTCATGATTCATGATTTATGATTCAATTCATGATTCATGATACATTTATTCATGATTCATGATTCAATTCATGATTTATAATTCATGATTCATGATTCATGATTTGATTCATGATTCATGATTCAATTCATGATTCATGAGTCATGATTCATGATTCATGATTTATGATTCGATTCATGATTCATGATTCAATTAATGATTCATGATTCATGATTCAATTCATGATTCATGATTCATGATTTAATTCATGATTAATGATTAATGATTCATGATTCATGATTCATGATTCGATTCATGATTCATGATTCGATTCATGATTCATGATTCATGATTCATGATTTAATTCATGATTCATGATTCATGATTCAAGATTCAATTCATGATTCATGATTCAATTCATGATTCATGATTAATGATTCATGATTCATGATTCATGATTCAATTCATGATTCATGATTCATGATTCATGAATTATGATTTAATTCATGATTAATGATTCATGATTCATGATTCATGATTCGATTCATGATTCATGATTACTGATTCATGATTCGATTCATGATTCATGATTTAATTTATGATTCATGATTCATGATTTGATTCATGATTCATGATTCATGATTCGATTCATGATTCATGATTCATGATTCATGATTCAATTCATGATTCATGATTCATGAATCATGATTTATGATTCATGAATCATGATTTATGATTCGATTCATGATTCATGATATATGATTCAATTCATGATTCTCGATTCATGATTCATGATTCAATTCATGATTCATGATTCAAGATTCATGATTCATGATTCAATTCATGATTCATGATTCGATTTATGATTCATGATACATAATTCAATTCATGATTCATGATTCAATTCATGATTCATGAATCATGATTCAAGATTCATGATTCAATTCATGATTCATGAATCATGATTCAATTTATGATGCATAATTCATGATTCATGATTCATGATTCAATTCATGATTCATGATTCATGATTCATGATTCAATTCATGATTCATAATTCATGATTCATGATTCAATGCATGATTCATAATTCATGATTCATGATTCATGATTTGATTCATGATTCATGATTTAATTCATAATTAATGATTAATGATTCATGATTCATGATTCATGATTCGATTCATGATTCATGATTCGATTCATGATTCATGATTCATGATTCATGATTCATGATTCATGATTTAATTCATGATTCATGATTCATGATTCATGATTCAAGATTCAATTCATGATTCATGATTCAATTCATGATTCATGATTAATGATTCAATTCATGATTCATGATTCATGATTCAATTCATGATTCATGATTCAATTCATGATTCATGATTTATGATTCGATTCATGATTCATGATTCATGATTCAATTCATGATTCATGATTCATGATTCATGATTCAATTCATGATTCATGATTCATGAATCATGATTTATGATTCGATTCATGATTCATGATTTATGATTCAATTCATGATTCTCGATTCATGATTCATGATTCAATTCATGATTCATGATTCAATTCATGATTCATGATTCAAGATTCATGATTCATGAGTCAAATCATGATTCATGATTCGATTTATGATTCATGATTCATAATTCAATTCATGATTCATGATTCAATTCATGATTCATGAATCATGATTCAATTCATGATGCATAATTCATGATTCATGATTCAATTCATGATTCATGATTCAAGATTCATGATTCAATTCATGATTCATGAATCATGATTCAATTCATGATGCATAATTCATGATTCATTATTCAATTCATGATTCATGATTCATGATTCAATTCATGATTCATTATTCATGATTCATGATTCAATTCATGATTCATAATTAATGATTCATGATTCATGATTTGATTCATGATTCATGATTCAATTCATGATTCATGAGTCATGATTCATGATTCATGATTTATGATTCGATTCATGATTCATGATTCAATTAATGATTCATGATTCATGATTCAATTCATGATTCATGATTCATGATTTAATTCATGATTAATGATTAATGATTCATGATTCAAGATTCAATTCATGATTCATGATTCAATTCATGATTCATGATTAATGATTCAATTCATGATTCATGATTCAATTCATGATTCATGATTCGATTCATGATTCATGATTCAATTCATGATTCATGATTTATGATTCAATTCATGATTCATGATTCATGATTCATGATTCATGATTCAATTCATGATTCATAATTCATGATTCATGAATTATGATTTAATTCATGATTAATGATTCATGATTCATGATTCATGATTCGATTCATGATTCATGATTACTGATTCATGATTCGATTCATGATTCATGATTTAATTTATGATTCATGATTTATGATTCGATTCATGATTCATGATTCATGATTCATGATTCATGATTCAATTCATGATTCATGATTCATGATTCATGATTCATGATTCATGATTCAATTCATGATTCATGATTCATGAATCATGATTTATGATTCATGAATCATGATTTATGATTCGATTCATGATTCATGATTTATGATTCATGAATCATGATTTATGATTCGATTCATGATTCATGATTTATGATTCAATTCATGATTCTCGATTCATGATTCATGATTCAATTCATGATTCATGATTCAATTCATGATTCATGATTCAAGATTCATGATTCATGATTCAATTCATGATTCATGATTCGATTTATGATTCATGATACATAATTCAATTCATGATTCATGATTCAATTCATGATTCATGAATCATGATTCAATTCATGATGCATAATTCATGATTCATGATTCAATTCATGATTCATGATTCAAGATTCATGATTCAATTCATGATTCATGAATCATGATTCAATTCATGATGCATAATTCATGATGCATAATTCATGATTCATGATTCAATTCATGATTCATGATTCATGATTCATGATTCAATTCATGATTCATAATTCATGATTCATGATTCAATTCATGATTCATAATTCATGATTCATGATTCATGATTCATGATTTGATTCATGATTCATGATTCAATTCATGATTCATGAGTCATGATTCATGATTTATGATTTATGATTCGATTCATGATTCATGATTCAATTAATGATTCATGATTCGATTCATGATTCATGACTCATGATTCATGATTCAAGATTCATGATTTAATTCATGATTCATGATTCATGATTCATGATTCAAGATTCAATTCATGATTCATGATTCAATTCATGATTCATGATTAATGATTCAATTCATGATTCATGATTCATGATTCAATTCATGATTCATGATTCAATTCATGATTCATGATTCATGATTCAATTCATGATTCATGATTTATGATTCAATTCATGATTCATGATACATTTATTCATGATTCATGATTCAATTCATGATTCATAATTCATGATTCATGATTCAAGATTCATGATTCAATTCATGATTCATGAATCATGATTCAATTCATGATGCATAATTCATGATTCATTATTCAATTCATGATTCATGATTCATGATTCATGATTCAATTCATGATTCATTATTCATGATTCATGATTCAATTCATGATTCATAATTAATGATTCATGATTCATGATTTGATTCATGATTCATGATTCAATTCATGATTCATGATTTATGATTCGATTCATGATTCATGATTCAATTAATGATTCATGATTCATGATTCAATTCATGATTCATGATTCATGATTTAATTCATGATTAATGATTAATGATTCATGATTCATGATTCGATTCATGATTCATGATTCAATTCATGATTCATGATCTATGATTCAATTCATGATTCATGATTCATGATTCATGATTCATGATTCAATTCATGATTCATAATTCATGATTCATGAATTATGATTTAATTCATGATTAATGATTCATGATTCATGATTCATGATTCGATTCATGATTCATGATTACTGATTCATGATTCGATTCATGATTCATGATTTAATTTATGATTCATGATTCATGATTCGATTCATGATTCATGATTCATGATTCATGATTCAATTCATGATTCATGATTCATGACTCATGATTCAATTCATGATTCATGATTCATGAATCATGATTTATGATTCATGAATCATGATTTATGATTCGATTCATGATTCATGATTTATGATTCAATTCATGATTCTCGATTCATGATTCATGATTCAATTCATGATTCATGATTCAATTCATGATTCATGATTCAAGATTCATGATTCATGATTCACTTCATGATTCATGATTCGATTTATGATTCATGATACATAATTCAATTCATGATTCATGATTCAATTCATGATTCATGAATCATGATTCAATTCATGATGCATAATTCATGATTCATGATTCAATTCATGATTCATGATTCAAGATTCATGATTCAATTCATGATTCATGAATCATGATTCAATTCATGATGCATAATTCATGATGCATAATTCATGATTCATGATTCAATTCATGATTCATGATTCATGATTCATGATTCAATTCATGATTCATAATTCATGATTCATGATTCAATTCATGATTCATAATTCATGATTCATGATTCATGATTCATGATTTGATTCATGATTCATGATTCAATTCATGATTCATGAGTCATGATTCATGATTCATGATTCATGATTCAATTCATGATTCATGACTCATGATTTAATTCATAATTAATGATTAATGATTCATGATTCATGATTCATGATTCGATTCATGATTCATGATTCGATTCATGATTCATGATTCATGATTCATGATTCATGATTCATGATTTAATTCATGATTCATGATTCATGATTCATGATTCAAGATTCATTATTTAATTCATGATTCATGATTCATGATTCATGATTCAAGATTCAATTCATGATTCATGATTCAATTCATGATTCATGATTAATGATTCAATTCATGATTCATGATTCATGATTCAATTCATGATTCATGATTCAATTCATGATTCATGATTCATGATTCAATTCATGATTCATGATTTATGATTCAATTCATGATTCATGATACATTTATTCATGATTCATGATTCAATTTATGATTCATAATTCATGATTCATGATTCATGATTTAATTCATGATTAATGATTCATGATTCATGATTCATGATTCGATTCATGATTCATGATTACTGATTCATGATTCGATTCATGATTCATGATTCATGATTTAATTTATGATTCATGATTCATGATTCAATTCATGATTCATGATTCATGATTCAATTCATGATTCATGATTCATGATTCATGATTCAATTCATGATTCATGATTCATGAATCATGATTTATGATTCGATTCATGATTCATGATTTATGATTCAATTCATGATTCATGATTCATGATTCATGATTCAATTCATGATTCATGATTCAATTCATGATTCATGATTCAAGATTCATGATTCATGATTCAATTCATGATTCATGATTCGATTTATGATTCATGATTCATAATTCAATTCATGATTCATGATTCATGATTCATGATTCAATTCATGATTCATGAATCATGATTCAATTCATGATGCATAATTCATGATTCATGATTCAATTCATGATTCATGATTCATAATTTATGATTCAATTCATGATTCATGATTCATGATTCATGATTCATGCTTCAATTCATGATTCATAATTCATAATTCATGATTCTATTCATGATTCATAATTCATGATTCATAATTCATGATTTGATTCATGATTCATGATTCAATTCATGATTCATGATTCATGATTCCTGATTCAATTCATGATTCATAATTCATGATTCATGATTCAATTCATGATTCATAATTTATGATTCATGATTCATGATTTGATTCATGATTCATGATTCAATTCATGATTCATGATTCATGATTCATGATTCATGATTCAATTCATGATTCATGATTCATGATTTAATTCATGATTCATGATTAATGATTCATGATTCATGATTCATGATTCGATTCATGATTCATGATTCATGATTAATGATTCATGATTCGATTCATAATTCATGATTAATGATTCATGATTCGATTCATGATTCATGATTTAATTCATGATTCATTTTTCATGATTCGATTCATGATTCATGATTCATGATTAATGATTTGATTAATGATTCATGATTCAATTCATGATTCATGATTCAAATCATGATTCATGATTAATGATTTGATTCATGATTCATGATTCATGATTCAATTCATGATTCATGATTCATGATTCATGATTCATGATTCAATTCATAATTCATGATTCATGATTTATGATTCGATTCATGATTCATGATTTATGATTCAATTCATGATTCATGATTCATGATTCATGATTCAATTCATGATTCATGATTCAATTCATGATTCATGATTCAAGATTCATGATTCATGATTCAATTCATGATTCATGATTTGATTTATGATTCATTAATCATGATTCAATTCATGATTCATGATTCATGATTCATGATTCAATTCATGATTCATAATTCATGATTCAATTCATGATTCATGATTCATGATTCAATTCATGATTCAATTCATGATTCTTGATTCATGATTCAATTCATGATTCATGATTCGATTCATGATTCTTGATTCATGATTCATGATTTGATTAATGATTCATGATTCATGATTCAATTCATGATTCATGATTCATGATTCATTATTCATGATTCGATTCATGATTCGATACATGATTCATGATTCATGATTCAATTTATGATTCTTGATTCATGATTCAAGATTCAATTCATGATTCATGATTCGATTCATGATTCTTGATTCATGATTCATGATTCGATTCATGATTCATGATTCAATTCATGATTCAATTCATGATTCATGATTCATGATTCAAGATTCAATTCATGATTCATGATTCGATTTATGATTTATGATTCATTATTCATGATTCATGATTCATGATTCAATTCATGATTCATGATTCAATTCATAATTCATGAGTCGATTCATGATTCATGATTCATGATTCAATTCATGATTCATGATTTATTTCATGATTCATGATTCAAATTATGATTTAATTCATGATTTATGATTCATGATCCATGATTCAATTTATGATTCATGATTCATGATTCAATTCATGATTCAATTCATGATTCATTATTCATAATTCAATTCATGAATCATGATTTGATTCATGATTCATGATTCAATTTATGATTCATGATTCAATTCATGATTCATGATTCAATTTATGATTCATTATTCATGATTCATGAATTAATTCATGATTCATAATTCATGATTCATGATTCAATTCATGCTTCATGATTTAATGTATGATTCATGATTCATGATTCAATTAATGATTCATGATTTAAATAATGATTCATGACTCAATTCATGATTCGATTCATGATTCAATTCATGATTCATGATTCGATTTATGAATCATGATTCATGGTTCAATTCATGATTCATGATTCATGATTTAATTCATGATTCATGATTCAATTTATGATTCGATTCCTGATTCATTTCATGATTCATGATTCAATTCATGATTCATGATTCAATTCATGATTCATGATTCTATTCATGATTCATGATTCATGATTCAACATTCAATTCATGATTCATGATTTAATTCATGATTCATAATTCATGATTCAATTCATGATTCATGATTCAATTTATGATTCATGATTCAATTCATGATTCATGATTCATGATTCATGATTTGATTCATGATTCATGACTCAATTCATGATTAATGATTCATGATTCATGATTCATGATTTATGATTCAATTCATGATTCATGATTCAATCAATGATTCATGATTCATGATTCAATTCATGATTCATGATTCGATTCATGATTCATGATTCATGATTATTGATTCATGATTCGATTCATGATTCATGATTCATGATTTAATTCATGATTCATGATTCATGATTCGATTCATGATTCATGATTCATGATTAATGATTCGATTCATAATTCATGATTTATGATTCAATTCATGATTCATGATTCATGATTCATGATTCAATTCATGATTCATGATTCAATTCATGATTCATGATTCAAGATTCATGATTCATGATTCAATTCATGATGCATAATTCATGATTCATGATTCATGATTCGATTCATGATTCATGATTTACGATTCAATTCATGATTCATGATTCATTTAATGATTCATGATTCATGATTCAATTCATGATTCATGATTCATGATTTAATTCATGATTAATGATTTATGATTCATGAGTCATGATTCATGATTCATGATTCATGACTCATGATTCGATTCATGATTCATGATTCATGAATAATGATTCATGATTCGATTCATGATTCATGATTTAATTCATGATACATGATTCATGATTCAATTCATGATTCATGATTCATGATTCATGATTCATGATTCATGATTCGATTCATGATTCATGATTCATGATTCATGATTTGATTCGTGATTCATGATTCATGATTCAATTCATGATTCATGATTCATGATTTATGATTTATGATTCGATTCATGATTCATGATTTATGATTCAATTCATGATTCATGATTCATGATTCAATTCATGATTCATGATTTAAGATTCATGATTCATGATTTAAGATTCATGATTCATGATTCAATTCATGATTCATGATTTGATTTATGATTCATGATTCATGATTCAATTCATGATTCATTATTCATGATTCGATTCATGATTCATGATTCGATTCATGATTCATGATTCAATTTATGATTCTTGATTCATGATTCATGATTCGATTCATGATTCATGATTCAATTTATGATTCTTGATTCATGATTCAAGATTCAATTTATGATTCATGATTCGACTCATGATTCTTGATTCATGATTCATGATTCGATTCATGATTCATGATTCAATTCATGATTCAATTCATGATTCATGATTCATGATTCAATTCATGATTCATGAATCATGATTCAATTCATGATGCATAATTCATGATTCATGATTCAATTCATGATTCATGATTCATAATTTATGATTCAATTCATGATTCATGATTCATGATTCATGATTCATGCTTCAATTCATGATTCATAATTCATAATTCATGATTCTATTCATGATTCATAATTCATGATTCATAATTCATGATTTGATTCATGATTCATGATTCAATTCATGATTCATGATTCATGATTCATGATTCAATTCATGATTCATAATTCATGATTCATGATTCAATTCATGATTCATAATTTATGATTCATGATTCATGATTTGATTCATGATTCATGATTCAATTCATGATTCATGATTCATGATTCATGATTCATGATTCAATTCATGATTCATGATTCATGATTTAATTCATGATTCATGATTAATGATTCATGATTCATGATTCGATTCATGATTCATGATTCATGATTCATGATTAATGATTCATGATTCGATTCATAATTCATGATTAATGATTCATGATTCGATTCATGATTCATGATTTAATTCATGATTCATTTTTCATGATTCGATTCATGATTCATGATTCATGATTAATGATTTGATTAATGATTCATGATTCAATTCATGATTCATGATTCAAATCATGATTCATGATTAATGATTTGATTCATGATTCATGATTCATGATTCAATTCATGATTCATGATTCATGATTCATGATTCAATTCATAATTCATGATTCATGATTTATGATTCGATTCATGATTCATGATTTATGATTCAATTCATGATTCATGATTCATGATTCATGATTCAATTCATGATTCATGATTCAATTCATGATTCATGATTCAAGATTCATGATTCATGATTCAATTCATGATTCATGATTTGATTTATGATTCATTAATCATGATTCAATTCATGATTCATGATTCATGATTCATGATTCAATTCATGATTCATGATTCATGATTCAATTCATGATTCTTGATTCATGATTCAATTCATGATTCATGATTCGATTCATGATTCTTGATTCATGATTCATGATTTGATTAATGATTCATGATTCATGATTCAATTCATGATTCATGATTCATGATTCATTATTCATGATTCGATTCATGATTCGATACATGATTCATGATTCATGATTCAATTTATGATTCTTGATTCATGATTCAAGATTCAATTCATGATTCATGATTCGATTCATGATTCTTGATTCATGATTCATGATTCGATTCATGATTCATGATTCAATTCATGATTCAATTCATGATTCATGATTCATGATTCAAGATTCAATTCATGATTCATGATTCGATTTATGATTTATGATTCATTATTCATGATTCATGATTCATGATTCAATTCATGATTCATGATTCAATTCATAATTCATGAGTCGATTCATGATTCATGATTCATGATTCAATTCATGATTCATGATTTATTTCATGATTCATGATTCAAATTATGATTTAATTCATGATTTATGATTCATGATCCATGATTCAATTTATGATTCATGATTCATGATTCAATTCATGATTCAATTCATGATTCATTATTCATAATTCAATTCATGAATCATGATTTGATTCATGATTCATGATTCAATTTATGATTCATGATTCAATTCATGATTCATGATTCAATTCATGATTCATTATTCATGATTCATGAATTAATTCATGATTCATAATTCATGATTCATGATTCAATTCATGCTTCATGATTTAATGTATGATTCATGATTCATGATTCAATTAATGATTCATGATTTAAATAATGATTCATGACTCAATTCATGATTCGATTCATGATTCAATTCATGATTCATGATTCGATTTATGAATCATGATTCATGGTTCAATTCATGATTTATGATTCATGATTTAATTCATGATTCATGATTCAATTTATGATTCGATTCCTGATTCATTTCATGATTCATGATTCAATTCATGATTCATGATTCAATTCATGATTCATGATTCTATTCATGATTCATGATTCATGATTCAACATTCAATTCATGATTCATGATTTAATTCATGATTCATAATTCATGATTCAATTCATGATTCATGATTCAATTTATGATTCATGATTCAATTCATGATTCATGATTCATGATTCATGATTTGATTCATGATTCATGACTCAATTCATGATTAATGATTCATGATTCATGATTCATGATTTATGATTCAATTCATGATTCATGATTCAATCAATGATTCATGATTCATGATTCAATTCATGATTCATGATTCGATTCATGATTCATGATTCATGATTATTGATTCATGATTCGATTCATGATTCATGATTCATGATTTAATTCATGATTCATGATTCATGATTCGATTCATGATTCATGATTCATGATTAATGATTCGATTCATGATTCATGATTTATGATTCAATTCATGATTCATGATTCATGATTCATGATTCAATTCATGATTCATGATTCAATTCATGATTCATGATTCAAGATTCATGATTCATGATTCAATTCATGATGCATAATTCATGATTCATGATTCATGATTCGATTCATGATTCATGATTTACGATTCAATTCATGATTCATGATTCATTTAATGATTCATGATTCATGATTCAATTCATGATTCATGATTCATGATTTAATTCATGATTAATGATTTATGATTCATGAGTCATGATTCATGATTCATGATTCATGACTCATGATTCGATTCATGATTCATGATTCATGAATAATGATTCATGATTCGATTCATGATTCATGATTTAATTCATGATTCATGATTCATGATTCAATTCATGATTCATGATTCATGATTCATGATTCATGATTCATGATTCGATTCATGATTCATGATTCATGATTCATGATTTGATTCGTGATTCATGATTCATGATTCAATTCATGATTCATGATTCATGATTTATGATTTATGATTCAATTCATGATTCATGATTCATGATTTATGATTTATGATTCGATTCATGATTCAATTCATGATTCATGATTCAATTCATGATTCATGATTTAAGATTCATGATTCATGATTCAATTCATGATTCATGATTTGATTTATGATTCATGATTCATGATTCAATTCATGATTCATTATTCATGATTCGATTCATGATTCATGATTCGATTCATGATTCATGATTCGATTCATGATTCTTGATTCATGATTCAAGATTCAATTTATGATTTATGATTCGACTCATGATTCTTGATTCATGATTCATGATTCGATTCATGATTCATGATTCAATTCATGATTCAATTCATGATTCATGATTCATGATTCAATTTATGATTCTTGATTCATGATTCAAGATTCAATTCATGATTCATGATTCGACTCATGATTCTTGATTCATGATTCAATCAATGATTCATGATTCATGATTCAATTCATGATTCATGATTCAATGATTCATGCTTCATGATTCAATTCATGATTCATGATTCATGATTTGATTCATGATTCATGATTCATGATTATTGATTCATGATTCGATTCATGATTCATGATTCATGATTTAATTCATGATTCATGATTCATGATTCGATTCATAATTCATGATTCATGATTATTGATTCATGATTCGATTCATGATTTATGATTCAATTCATGATTCATGATTCATGATTCAATTCATGATTCATGATTCAATTCATGATTCATGATTCAAGATTCATGATTCATGATTCAATTCATGATGCATAATTCATGATTCATGATTCATGATTTGATTCATGATTCATGATTTATGATTCAATTCATGATTCATGATTCATGATTCATGATTTAATTCATGATTCATAATTCAGGATTCATGATTCATGATTTGATTCATGATTCAGGATTCAATTCATGATTCATGATTCATGATTCATGATTCATTATTTATAATTCGATTCATGATTCATGATTCAATTAATGATTCATGATTCATGATTCAATTCATGATTCATGATTCATGATTTAATTCATGATTAATGATTTATGATTCATGATTCATGATTCATGATTCATGACTCATGATTCGATTCATGATTCATGATTCATGATTAATGATTCATGATTCCATTCATGATTCATGATTTAATTCATGATTCATGATTCATGATTCAATTCATGATTCATGAATCATGATTCATGATTAATGATTTGATTCGTGATTCATGATTCATGATTCAATTCATGATTCATGATTCATGATTTATGATTTATGATTCGATTCATGATTCATGATTTATGATTCAATTCATGATTCATGATTCATGATTCAATTCATGATTCATGATTCAATTCATGATTCATGATTCAAGATTCATGATTCATGATTCAATTCATGATTCATGATTTGATTTATGATTCATGATTCATGATTTAATTCATGATTCATGATTCATGATTCATGATTCATGATTCAATTCATGATTCATGATTCATGATTCAATTCATGATTCATGATTCATGATTAAATTCATGATTCAATTCATGATTCTTGATTCATGATTCATGATTCAATTCATGATTCATGATTTGATTCATGATTCTTGATTCATGATTCATGATTTGATTAATGATTCATGATTCATGATTCAATTCATGATTCATTATTCATGATTCGATTCATGATTCATGATTCAATTTATGATTCTTGATTCATGATTCAAGATTCAATTCATGATTCATGATTCGACTCATGATTCTTGATTCATGATTCATGATTCGATTCATGATTCATGATTCAATTCATGATTCAATTCAATATTCATGATTCATGATTCAATTTATGATTCTTGATTCATGATTCAAGATTCAATTCATGATTCATGATTCGACTTATGATTCTTGATTCATGATTCATGATTCGATTCATGATTCATGATTCAATTCATGATTCAATTCATGATTCAAGATTCATGATTCATTATTCATGATTCTATTCATGATTCATGATTCATGATTCATAATTCGATTCATGATTCATGATTCAATTCATGATTCAATTCATGATTCATGATTCATGATTCATGATTCATGATTCGATTCATGATTCATGATTCAATTCATGATTCATGATTCAATTCATAATTCATGAGTCGATTCATGATTCATGATTCATGATTCAATTCATGATTCATGATTCAATTCATGATTCAATTCACGATTCATTATTCATAATTCAATTCATGATTCATGATTTGATTCATGATTCATGATTCAATTTATGATTCATGATTCATGATTCAATCCATGATTCATGATTCATGATTCAATTCATGATTCATGATTCATTATTCATGATTCATGATTCAATTCATGATTCATAATTCATGATTCATGATTCAATTCATGATTCATGATTCATGATTCATTGTATGATTCATGATTCATGATTCAATTAATGATTCATGATTTAAATCATGATTCATGACTCAATTCATGATTTGATTCATGATTCAATTCATGATTCATGATTCGATTTATGAATCATGATTCATGATTCAATTCATGATTCATGATTCATGTTTCAATTCATGATTCATGATTCAATTCATGATTCATGATTCAATTCATGATTCGATTCCTGATTCAATTCATGATTCATGATTCAATTCATGATTCATGATTCAATTCATTATTCATGATTCTATTCATGATTTATGATTCAATTCATGATTCATGATTTGATTCTTGATTCATGATTCGATTCATGATTCATTATTCATGATTCAATTCATGATTCATGATTCATGATTCAATTCATGATTCATGATTCATTATTCATGATTCAATTCATGATTCATGATTCATGATTCAATTCATGATTCATGATTCAAGATTCAAGATTCAATTCATGATTCATGATTCAATTCATGATTCATGATTCATGATTAATGATTCAATTCATGATTCATGATTCGATTCATGATTCATGATTCATGATTCAATTCATGATTCATGATTTATGATTCAATTCATGATTCATGATTCAATTCATGATTCATAATTCATGATTCATGATTCATGATTTGATTTATGATTCATGATTCAATTCATGATTCATGATTCATGATTCATGATTTATGATTCGACTCATGATTCATGATTCAATTAATGATTCATGTTTCATGATTCAATTCATGATTCATGATTCATGATTTAATTCATGATTAATGATTCATGATTTGATTCATGATTCATGATTCATGATTTAATTCATGATTCATGATTCAATTCATGATTCATGATTCATGATTCATGATTCATGATTCGATTCATGATTCATGATTTATGATTTGATTCATGATTCATGATTTATGATTCAATTTATGATTCATGATTCATGAATCAATTCATGATTCATGATTCAAGATTCATGATTCATGATTCAATTCATGATTAATGATTCAATTCATTATTCTTGATTAATGATTCATGATTCGATTCATGATTCATGATTCAATTCATGTTTCATGATTCGATTCATGATTCATGATTCATGATTCAATTCATGATTCATGATTCATGATTCAATTCATGATTCATGATTCAAGATTCATGATTCAATTCATGATTCATGAATCATGATTCAATTCATGATGCATAATTCATGATTCATGATTCAATTCATGATTCATGATTCATGATTCATTATTCGATTCATGATTTATAATTTATGATTCAATTCATGATTCATAATTCATGATTCATGATTCAATTCATGATTCATAATTCATGATTCATGATTCATGATTTGATTCATGATTCAAGTCATGATTCATGATTCATGATTCAATTCATTATTCATGATTCTATTCATGATTCATGATTCATGATTCAAGATTCAATTCATGATTCATGATTCAATTCATGATTCATGATTTATGATTCATGATTCATGATTCAATTCATGATTCATGATTTATGATTCAATTCATGATTCATGATTCATGATTCAATTCATGATTCATGATTCGATTCATGATTCAATTCATGATTCATGATTTATGATTCAATTCATGATTCATGATTCATGATTCATGATTTATGATTCAATTCATGATTCATGATTCATGATTCATGATTCAATTCATGATTCATAATTCATGATTCATGATTTGATTCATGATTCAATTCATGATTCATGATTAATGATTCAATCCATGATTCATGATTCATGATTCAATTCATGATTCATGATTCATTATTCATGATTCATGATTCAATTCATGATTCATAATTCATGATTCATGATTCAATTCATGATTCATGATTCATGATTCATTGTATGATTCATGATTCATGATTCAATTAATGATTCATGATTTAAATCATGATTCATGACTCAATTCATGATTTGATTCATGATTCAATTCATGATTCATGATTCGATTTATGAATCATGATTCATGATTCAATTCATGATTCATGATTCATGTTTCAATTCATGATTCATGATTCAATTCATGATTCATGATTCAATTCATGATTCGATTCCTGATTCAATTCATGATTCATGATTCAATTCATGATTCATGATTCAATTCATTATTCATGATTCTATTCATGATTTATGATTCAATTCATGATTCATGATTTGATTCTTGATTCATGATTCGATTCATGATTCATTATTCATGATTCAATTCATGATTCATGATTCATGATTCAATTCATGATTCATGATTCATTATTCATGATTCAATTCATGATTCATGATTCATGATTCAATTCATGATTCATGATTCAAGATTCAAGATTCAATTCATGATTCATGATTCAATTCATGATTCATGATTCATGATTAATGATTCAATTCATGATTCATGATTCGATTCATGATTCATGATTCATGATTCAATTCATGATTCATGATTTATGATTCAATTCATGATTCATGATTCAATTCATGATTCATAATTCATGATTCATGATTCATGATTTGATTTATGATTCATGATTCAATTCATGATTCATGATTCATGATTCATGATTTATGATTCGACTCATGATTCATGATTCAATTAATGATTCATGTTTCATGATTCAATTCATGATTCATGATTCATGATTTAATTCATGATTAATGATTCATGATTTGATTCATGATTCATGATTCATGATTTAATTCATGATTCATGATTCAATTCATGATTCATGATTCATGATTCATGATTCATGATTCGATTCATGATTCATGATTTATGATTTGATTCATGATTCATGATTTATGATTCAATTTATGATTCATGATTCATGAATCAATTCATGATTCATGATTCATGATTCAAGATTCATGATTCATGATTCAATTCATGATTAATGATTCAATTCATTATTCTTGATTAATGATTCATGATTCGATTCATGATTCATGATTCAATTCATGTTTCATGATTCGATTCATGATTCATGATTCATGATTCAATTCATGATTCATGATTCATGATTCAATTCATGATTCATGATTCAAGATTCATGATTCAATTCATGATTCATGAATCATGATTCAATTCATGATGCATAATTCATGATTCATGATTCAATTCATGATTCATGATTCATTATTCGATTCATGATTTATAATTTATGATTCAATTCATGATTCATAATTCATGATTCATGATTCAATTCATGATTCATAATTCATGATTCATGATTCATGATTTGATTCATGATTCAAGTCATGATTCATGATTCATGATTCAATTCATTATTCATGATTCTATTCATGATTCATGATTCATGATTCAAGATTCAATTCATGATTCATGATTCAATTCATGATTCATGATTTATGATTCATGATTCATGATTCAATTCATGATTCATGATTTATGATTCAATTCATGATTCATGATTCATGATTCAATTCATGATTCATGATTCGATTCATGATTCAATTCATGATTCATGATTTATGATTCAATTCATGATTCATGATTCATGATTCATGATTTATGATTCAATTCATGATTCATGATTCATGATTCTTGATTCATGATTCAATTCATGATTCATAATTCATGATTCATGATTTGATTCATGATTCAATTCATGATTCATGATTAATGATTCAGGATTCATGATTTATGATTCAATCATGATTCATGATTCAATCAATGATTCATGATTTCATGATTCAATTCATGATTCATGATTCATGATTCGATTCATGATTCATGATTAATGATTAATGATTCATGATTCGATTCATGATTCATGATTCATGATTTAATTCATGATTCATGATTCATGATTCGATTCATGATTCATGATTCATGATTAATGATTTGATTCATGATTCATGATTCGTGATTCAATTCATGATTCATGATTCATGAATCATGATTTATGAATTCGATTCATGATTCATGATTCATGATTAATGATTTGAGTTCATGATTCATAATTCATGATTCATAATTCATGATTTGATTCATGATTCATGATTCAATTCATGATTCATGATTAATGATTCATGATTCAATTCATAATCATAATTCATGATTCATGATTCAATTCATGATTCATAATTTATGATTCATGATTCATGATTTGATTCATGATTCATGATTCAATTCATGATTCATGATTCATGATTCATGATTCATGATTCATGATTCGATTCATGATTCATGATTCAATTCATGATTCATGATTCAATTTATGATTCTTGATTCATGATTCAAGATTCAATTCATGATTCGATTCATGATTCATGACTCATGATTCATGATTTATGATTCGATTCATGATTTATGATTCAATTCATGATTCATGATTCATGATTCAATTCATGATTCATGATTCAATTCATGATTCAAGATTCAAGATTCATGATTCATGATTCAATTCATGATTCATGATTCGATTTATGATTCATGATTCATGATTCAATTCATGATTCATGATTCATGATACATGATTCATGATTCATGATTCAATTCATGATTCATGATTCATGATTCAATTCATGATTCATGATTCGATTCATGATTCATGATTCATGATTATTGATTCATGATTCGATTCATGATTCATGATTCATGATTTAATTCATGATTCATGATTCATGATTTGATTCGTGATTCATGATTCATGATTCAATTCATGATTCATGATTCATGATTTATGATTTATGATTCGATTCATGATTCATGATTTATGATTCAATTCATGATTCATGATTCATGATTCAATTCATGATTCATGATTCAATTCATGATTCATGATTTAAGATTCATGATTCATGATTCAATTCATGATTCATGATTTGATTTATGATTCATGATTCATGATTCAATTCATGATTCATGATTCATGATTCATGATTCAATTCATGATTCATGATTCATGATTCAAGTCATGATTCATGATTCGATTCATGATTCTTGATTCATGATTCCATGATTTGATTAATGATTCATGATTCATTATTCAATTCATGATTCATTATTCATGATTCGATTCATGATTCATGATTCGATTCATGATTCATGATTCAATTTATGATTCTTGATTCATGATTCAAGATTCAATTCATGATTCATGATTCGACTCATGATTCTTGATTCATGATTCATGATTCGATTCATGATTCATGATTCAATTCATGATTCAATTCATGATTCATGATTCATGATTCTATTTATGATTCTTGATTCATGATTCAAGATTCAATTCATGATTCATGATTCGACTCATGATTCTTGATTCATGATTCAATCAATGATTCATGATTCATGATTCAATTCATGATTCATGATTCAATCAATGATTCATGATTCATGATTCAATTCATGATTCATGATTCATGATTTGATTCATGATTCATGATTCATGATTATTGATTCATGATTTCGATTCATGATTCATGATTCATGATTTAATTCATGATTCATGATTCATGATTCGATTCATGATTCATGATTCATGATTATTGATTCATGATTCGATTCATGATTTATGATTCAATTCCATGATTCATGATTCATGATTCATGATTCAATTCATGATTCATGATTCAATTCATGATTCATGATTCAAGATTCATGATTCATGATTCAATTCATGATGCATAATTCATGATTCATGATTCATGATTCGATTCATGATTCATGATTTATGATTCAATTTATGATTCGTGATTCATGATTCATGATTCAATTCATGATTCATAATTCATGATTCATGAATTCATGATTTGATTCATGATTCAGGATTCAATTTCATGATTCATGATTCATGATTCATTATTTATAATTCGATTCATGATTCATGATTCAATTAATGATTCATGATTCATGATACAATTCATGATTCATGATTCATGATTTAATTCATGATTAATGATTTATGATTCATGATTCATGATTCATAAATTCATGACTCATGATTCGATTCATGATTCATGATTCATGATTAATGATTCATGATTCCATTCATGATTCATGATTTAATTCATGATTAATGATTCTTGATTCAATTCATGATTCATGATTCATGATTCATGATTCAATTCATGAATCATGATTCATGATTAATGATTTGATTCGTGATTCATGATTCATGATTCAATTCTTGATTCATGATTCATGATTTATGATTTATGATTCGATTCATGATTCATGATTTATGATTCAATTCATGATTCATGATTCATGATTCAAATTCATGATTCATGATTCAATTCATGATTCATGATTCAAGATTCATGATTCATGATTCAATTCATGATTCATGATTTGATTTATGATTCATGATTCATGATTTAATTCATGATTCATGATTCATGATTCATGATTCATGATTCAATTCATCATTCATGATTCATGATTCAATTCATGATTCATGATTCATGATTAAATTCATGATTCAATTCATGATTCTTGATTCATGATTCATGATTCAATTCATGATTCATGATTTGATTCATGATTCTTGATTCATGATTCATCATTTGATTAATGATTCATGATTCATGATTCAATTCATGATTCATTATTCATGATTCGATTCATGATTCATGATTCGATTCATGATTCATGATTCAATTTATGATTCTTGATTCATGATTCAAGATTCAATTCATGATTCATGATTCGACTCATGATTCTTGATTCATGATTCATGATTCGATTCATGATTCATGATTCATTCATGATTTCAATTCATGATTCATGATTCATGATTCAATTTATGATTCTTGATTCATGATTCAAGATTCAATTCATGATTCATGATTCGACTCATGATTCTTGATTCATGATTCATGATTCGATTCATGATTCATGATTCAATTCATGATTCAATTCATGATTCAAGATTCATGATTCATTATTCATGATTCTATTCATGATTCATGATTCATGATTCATGATTCGATTCATGATTCATGATTCAATTCATGATTCAATTCATGATTCATGATTCATGATTCATGATTCATGATTCGATTCATGATTAATGATTCAATTCATGATTCATGATTCAATTCATAATTCATGAGTCGATTCATGATTCATGATTCATGATTCAATTCATGATTCATGATTCAATTCATGATTCATGATTCATGATTCATGATTCTTGATTCATGATTCAATTCATGATTCAATTCACGATTCATTATTCATAATTCAATTCATGATTCATGATTTGATTCATGATTCATGATTCAATTTATGATTCATGATTCATGATTCAATCCATGATTCATGATTCATGATTCACTTCATGATTCATGATTCATTATTCATGATTCATGATTCAATTCATGATTCATAATTCATGATTCATGATTCAATTCATGATTCATGATTCCATGATTCATTGTATGATTCATGATTCATGATTCAATTAATGATTCATGATTTAAATCATGATTCATGACTCAATTCATGATTTGATTCATGATTCAATTCATGATTCATGATTCGATTATGAATCATGATTCATGATTCAATTCATGATTCATGATTCATGTTTCAATTCATGATTCATGATTCAATTCATGATTCATGATTCAATTCATGATTCGATTCCTGATTCAATTCATGATTCATGATTCAATTCATGATTCATGATTCAATTCATTATTCATGATTCTATTCATGATTTATGATTCAATTCATGATTCATGATTTGATTCTTGATTCATGATTCGATTCATGATTCATTATTCATGATTCAAATTCATGATTCATGAATCATTATTCATGATCAATTCATGATTCATGATTCATGATTCAATTCATGATTCAGGATTCAAGATTCAAGATTCAATTCATGATTCATGATTCAATTCATGAATCATGATTTATGATTAATGATTCAATTCATGATTCATGATTCGATTCATGATTCATGATTCATGATTCAATTCATGATTCATGATTTATGATTCAATTCATGATTCATGATTCATGATTCAATTCATGATTCATAATTCATGATTCATGATTCATGATTTGATTTATGATTCATGATTCAATTCATGATTCATGATTCATGATTCATGATTCATGATTTATGATTCGACTCATGATTCATGATTCAATTAATGATTCATGTTTCATGATTCAATTCATAATTCATGATTCATGATTTAATTCATGATTAATGATTCATTATTTGATTCATGATTCATGATTCATGATTTAATTCATGATTCATGATTCAATTCATGATTCATGATTCATGATTCATGATTCGATTCATGATTCATGATTCATGATTCAAGATTCATGATTCATGATTCAATTCATGATTAATGATTCAATTCATTATTCTTGATTAATGATTCATGATTCGATTCATGATTCATGATTCAATTCATGTTTCATGATTCGATTCATGATTCATGATTCATGATTCAATCATGATTCATCATTCATGATTCAATTCATGATTCATGATTCAAGATTCATGATTCAATTCATGATTCATGAATCATGATTCAATTCATGAATGCATAATTCATGATTCATGATTCAATTCATGATTCATGATTCATGATTCATGATTCATTATTCGATTCATGATTTATAATTTATGATTCAATTCATGATTCATAATTCATGATTCATGATTCAATCATGATTCATAATTCATGATTCATGATTCATGATTTGATTCATGATTCAAGTCATGATTCATGATTCATGATTCAATTCATTATTCATGATTCTATTCATGATTCATGATTCATGATTCAAGATTCAATTCATGATTCATGATTCAATTCATGATTCATGATTTATGATTCATGATTCATGATTAATGATTCAATTCATGGTTCGATTCATAATTCATGATTCATGATTCAATTCATGATTCATGATTTATGATTCAATTCATGATTCATGATTCATGATTCATGATTTATGATTCAATTCATGATTATGATTCATGATTCATGATTCATGATTCAATTCATGATTCATAATTCATGATTCATGATTTGATTCATGATTCAATTCATGATTCATGATTCATGATTCATGATTCATGATTTATGATTCAATTCATGATTCATGATTCAATCAATGATTCATGATTCATGATTTAATTCATGATTCATGATTCATGATTTGATTCATGATTCATGATTAATGATTAATGATTCATGATTCGATTCATGATTCATGATTCATGATTTAATTCATGATTCATGATTCATGATTCGATTCATGATTCATGATTCATGATTAATGATTTGATTCATGATTCATGATTCGTGATTCAATTCATGATTCATGATTCATGAATCATGATTTATGATTCGATTCATAATTCATGATTCATGATTAATGATTTGATTCATGATTCATGATTAATGATTCATGATTCAATTCATAATTCATAATTCATAATTCATGATTCATGATTCAATTCATGATTCATAATTTATGATTCATGATTCATGATTTGATTCATGATTCATCATTCAATTCATGATTCATGATTCATGATTCATGATTCATGATTCATGATTTATGATTCGATTCATGATTCATGATTCAATTCATGATTCATGATTCATGATTCAATTCATGATTCATGATTCATGATTTATGATTCGATTCATGATTCATGATTCAATTCATGATTCATGATTCATGATTCAATTCATGATTCATGATTCATCATGATTTAATTCATGATTCATGATTAATGATTCATGATTCATGATTCATGATTCGATTCATGATTCATGATTCATGATTCGATTCATGATTCATGATTAATGATTCATGATTCGATTCATAATTCATGATTTAATTCATGATTCATGATTCATGATTCGATTCATGATTCATGATTCATGATTCATGATTCGATTCATGATTCATGATTCAATTCATGATTCATGATTCGATTCATGATTCATGATTCATGATTCAATTCATGATTCATGATTCAATTCATGATTCATGATTCATGATTCATAATTCTTGATTCATGATTCAATTCATGATTCAATTCACGATTCATTATTCATAATTCAATTCATGATTCATGATTTGATTCATGATTCATGATTCAATTTATGATTCATGATTCATGATTCAATCCATGATTCATGATTCATGATTCAATTCATGATTCATGATTCATTATTCATGATTCATGATTCAATTCATGATTCATAATTCATGATTCATGATTCAATTCATGATTCATGATGCATGATTCATTGTATGATTCATGATTCATGATTCAATTAATGATTCATGATTTAAATCATGATTCATGACTCAATTCATGATTCGATTCATGATTCAATTCATGATTCATGATTCGATTTATGAATCATGATTCATGATTCATTATTCATGATTCTATTCATGATTCATGATTCATGATTCATGATTCGATTCATGATTCATGATTCAATTCATGATTCAATTCATGATTCATGATTCATGATTCATGATTCATGATTCGATTCATGATTCATGATTCAATTCATGATTCATGATTCAATTCATAATTCATGAGTCGATTCATGATTCATGATTCATGATTCAATTCATGATTCATGATTCAATTCATGATTCATGATTCATGATTCATGATTCTTGATTCATGATTCAATTCATGATTCAATTCACGATTCATTATTCATAATTCAATTCATGATTCATGATTTGATTCATGATTCATGATTCAATTTATGATTCATGATTCATGATTCAATCCAAGATTCATGATTCATGATTCAATTCATGATTCATGATTCATTATTCATGATTCATGATTCAATTCATGATTCATAATTCATGATTCATGATTCAATTCATGATTCATGATTCATGATTCAATTCATTATTCATGATTCTATTCATGATTCATGATTCATGATTCAAGATTCAATTCATGATTCATGATTCAATTCATGATTCATGATTTATGATTCATGATTCATGATTAATGATTCAATTAATGGTTCGATTCATAATTCATGATTCATGATTCAATTCATGATTCATGATTTATGATTCAATTCATGATTCATGATTCATGATTCAATTCATGATTCATGATTCGATTCATGATTCAATTCATGATTCATGATTTATGATTCAATTCATGATTCATGATTCATGATTCATGATTTATGATTCAATTTATGATTCATGATTCATGATTCATGATTCATGATTCAATTCATGATTCATAATTCATGATTCATGATTTGATTCATGATTCAATTCATGATTCATGATTCATGATTCATGATTTATGATTCAATTCATGATTCATGATTCAATCAATGATTCATGATTCATGATTCAATTCATGATTCATGATTCATGATTCGATTCATGATTCATGATTAATGATTAATGATTCATGATTCGATTCATGATTCATGATTCATGATTTAATTCATGATTCATGATTCATGATTCGATTCATGATTCATGATTCATGATTAATGATTTGATTCATGATTCATGATTCGTGATTCAATTCATGATTCATGATTCATGAATCATGATTTATGATTCGATTCATGATTCATGATTCATGATTAATGATTTGATTCATGATTCATAATTCATGATTCATAATTCATGATTTGATTCATGATTCATGATTCAATTCATGATTCATGATTAATGATTCATGATTCAATTCATAATTCATAATTCATGATTCATGATTCAATTCATGATTCATAATTTATGATTCATGATTCATGATTTGATTCATGATTCATGATTCAATTCATGATTCATGATTCATGATTCATGATTCATGATTCAGGATTTATGATTCGATTCATGATTCATGATTCAATTCATGATTCATGATTCATGATTCAATTCATGATTCATGATTCATGATTCATGATTCATGATTTATGATTCGATTCATGATTCATGATTCAATTCATGATTCATGATTCATGATTCAATTCATGATTCATGATTCATCATGATTTAATTCATGATTCATGATTCATGATTCATGATTCATGATTCGATTCATGATTCATGATTCATGATTCGATTCATGATTCATGATTAATGATTCATGATTCGATTCATGATTCATGATTTAATTCATGATTCATGATTCATGATTCGATTCATGATTCATGATTCATGATTAATGATTTGATTCATGATTCATGATTCAATTCATGATTCATGATTCGATTCATGATTCATGATTCATGATTCAATTCATGATTCATGATTCAATTCATGATTCATGATTCATGATTCATGATTCTTGATTCATGATTCAATTCATGATTCAATTCACGATTCATTATTCATAATTCAATTCATGATTCATGATTTGATTCATAATTCATGATTCAATTTATGATTCATGATTCATGATTCAATCCATGATTCATGATTCATGATTCAATTCATGATTCATGATTCATTATTCATGATTCATGATTCAATTCATGATTCATAATTCATGATTCATGATTCAATTCATGATTCATGATTTAAATCATGATTCATGACTCAATTCATGATTCGATTCATGACTCAATTCATGATTCATGATTCGATTTATGAATCATGATTCATGATTCAATTCATGATTCATGATTCAATTCATGATTCGATTCCTGATTCAATTCATGATTCATGATTCAATTCATGATTCATGATTCAATTCATTATTCATGATTCTATTCATGATTTATGATTCAATTCATGATTCATGATTTGATTCTTGATTCATGATTCGATTCATGATTCATTATTCATGATTCAATTCATGATTCATGATTCATGATTCAATTCATGATTCATGATTCATTATTCATGATTCAATTCATGATTCATGATTCATGATTCAATTCATGATTCATGATTCATGATTCAAGATTCAATTCATGATTCATGATTCAATTCATGATTCATGATTCAATTCATGATTCATGATTCATGATTAATGATTCAATTCATGAGTCATGATTTATGATTCAATTCATGATTCATGATTCATGATTCAATTCATGATTCATAATTCATGATTCATGATTCATGATTTGATTTATGATTCATGATTCAATTCATGATTCATGATTCATAATTCATGATTCATGATTTATGATTTGACTCATAATTCATGATTCAATTAATGATTCATGATTCATGATTCAATTCATGATTCATGATTCATGATTTAATTCATGATTCATGATTCATGATTCATGATTCATGATTCATGATTCATGATTCATGATTCGATTCATGATTCATGATTCATGATTTAATTCATGATTCATGATTCATGATTCAATTCATGATTCATGATTCATGATTCATGATTCATGATTCGATTCATGATTCATGATTTATGATTCGATTCATGATTCATGATTTATGATTCAATTTATGATTCATGATTCATGATTCATGAATCAATTCATGATTCATGATTCATGATTCAAGATTCATGATTCAATTCATGATTCATGATTCAATTCATGATTCATGATTCAAGATTCATGATTCATGATTCAATTCATGATTAATGATTCAATTCATTATTCTTGATTAATGATTCATGATTCGATTCATGATTCATGATTCAATTCATGTTTCATGATTCGATTCATGATTCATGATTCGATTCATGATTCATGATTCATGATTCAATTCATGATTCATGATTCAATTCATGATTCATGATTCATGATTCATGATTCTTGATTCATGATTCAATTCATGATTCAATTCACGATTCATTATTCATAATTCAATTCATGATTCATGATTTGATTCATGATTCATGATTCAATTTATGATTCATGATTCATGATTCAATCCATGATTCATGATTCATGATTCAATTCATGATTCATGATTCATTATTCATGATTCATGATTCAATTCATGATTCATAATTCATAATTCATGATTCAATTCATGATTCATGATTCATGATTCATTGTATGATTCATGATTCATGATTCAATTAATGATTCATGATTTAAATCATGATTCATGACTCAATTCATGATTCGATTCATGACTCAATTCATGATTCGATTCATGACTCAATTCATGATTCATGATTCGATTTATGAATCATGATTCATGATTCAATTCATGATTCATGATTCATGATTCAATTCATGATTCATGATTCAATTCATTATTCATGATTCTATTCATGATTTATGATTCAATTCATGATTCATGATTTGATTCTTGATTCATGATTCGATTCATGATTCATTATTCATGATTCAATTCATGATTCATGATTCATGATTCAATTCATGATTCATGATTCATTATTCATGATTCAATTCATGATTCATGATTCATGATTCAATTCATGATTCATGATTCATGATTCAAGATTCAATTCATGATTCATGATTCAATTCATGATTCATGATTCATGATTAATGATTCAATTCATGATTCATGATTCGATTCATGATTCATGATTCATTATTCAATTCATGATTCATGATTTATGATTCAATTCATGATTCATGATTCATGATTCAATTCATGATTCATAATTCATGATTCATGATTCATGATTTGATTTATGATTCATGATTCAATTCATGATTCATGATTCATGATTCATGATTCATGATTTATGATTCGACTCATAATTCATGATTCAATTAATGATTCATGATTCATGATTCAATTCATGATTCATGATTCATGATTTAATTCATGATTCATGATTCATGATTCATGATTCATGATTCATGATTCATGATTCGATTCATGATTCATGATTCATGATTTAATTCATGATTCATGATTCATGATTCAATTCATGATTCATGATTCATGATTCATGATTCATGATTCGATTCATGATTCATGATTCATGATTTATGATTCGATTCATGATTCATGATTTATGATTCAATTTATGATTCATGATTCATGATTCATGAATCAATTCATGATTCATGATTCATGATTCAAGATTCATGATTCAATTCATGATTCATGATTCAATTCATGATTCATGATTCAAGATTCATGATTCATGATTCAATTCATGATTAATGATTCAATTCATTATTCTTGATTAATGATTCATGATTCGATTCATGATTCATGATTCAATTCATGTTTCATGATTCGATTCATGATTCATGATTCATGATTCAATTCATGATTCATGATTCATGATTCAATTCATGATTCATGATTCAAGATTCATGATTCAATTCATGATTCATGAATCATGATTCAATTCATGATGCATAATTCATGATTCATGATTCAATTCATGATTCATGATTCATGATTCATGATTCATTATTCGATTCATGATTTATAATTTATGATTCAATTCATGATTCATAATTCATGATTCATGATTCAATTCATGATTCATAATTCATGATTCATGATTCATGATTTAAATCATGATTCAAGTCATGATTCATGATTCATGATTCAATTCATTATTCATGATTCTATTCATGATTCATGATTCATGATTCAAGATTCAATTCATGATTCATGATTCAATTCATGATTCATGATTTATGATTCATGATTCATGATTAATGATTCAATTCATGGTTCGATTCATAATTCATGATTCATGATTCAATTCATGATTCATGATTTATGATTCAATTCATGATTCATGATTCAATTCATGATTCATGATTCGATTCATGATTCAATTCATGATTCATGATTTATGATTCAATTCATGATTCATGATTCATGATTCATGATTTATGATTCAATTCATGATTCATGATTCATGATTCATGATTCAATTCATGATTCATAATTCATGATTCATGATTTGATTCATGATTCAATTCATGATTCATGATTCATGATTCATGATTTATGATTCAATTCATGATTCATGATTCAATCAATGACTCATGATTCATGATTCAATTCATGATTCATGATTCATGATTCGATTCATGATTCATGATTAATGATTAATGATTCATGATTCGATTCATGATTCATGATTCATGATTTAATTCATGATTCATGATTCGATTCATGATTCATGATTCATGATTAATGATTTAATTCATGATTCATGATTCGTGATTCAATTCATAATTCATGATTCATGATTAATGATTTGATTCATGATTCATAATTCATGATTCATAATTCATGATTTGATTCATGATTCATGATTCAATTCATGATTCATGATTAATGATTCATGATTCAATTCATAATTCATAATTCATGATTCATGATTCAATTCATGATTCATAATTTATGATTCATGATTCATGATTTGATTCATGATTCATGATTCAATTCATGATTCATGATTCATGATTCATGATTCATGATTCATGATTTATGATTCGATTCATGATTCATGATTCAATTCATGATTCATGATTCATGATTCAATTCATGATTCATGATTCATGATTCATGATTCATGATTCATGATTTATGATTCGATTCATGATTCATGATTCAATTCATGATTCATGATTCAATTCATGATTCATGATTCATCATGATTTAATTCATGATTCATGATTCATGATTCATGATTCGATTCATGATTCATGATTAATGATTCATGATTCGATTCATGATTCATGATTTAATTCATGATTCATGATTCATGATTCAATTCATGATTCATGATTCATGATTAATGATTTGATTCATGATTCATGATTCAATTCATGATTCATGATTCGATTCATGATTCATGATTAATGATTTGATTCATGATTCATGATTCATGATTCAATCCATGATTCATGATTCATGATTTATTATTCGATTCATGATTCATGATTTATGATTCAATTCATGATTCATGATTCAATTCATGATTCATGATTCAATTCATGATTCATGATTCAAGATTCATGATTCATGATTCAAGATTCATTAATCATGATTCAATTCATGATTCATGATTTGATTTATGATTCATTAATCATGATTCAATTCATGATTCATGATTCATGATTCATGATTCAATTCATGATTCATGATTCATGATTCAATTCATGATTCATGATTCATGATTCAATTCATGATTCATGATTCATGATTCAATTCATGATTCTTGATTCATGATTTAATTCATGATTCATGATTCAATTCATGATTCATGATTTATGATTCATTATTCATGATTCGATTCATGATTTGATTCGATGATTCATGATTCATGATTCAATTTTTGATTCTTGATTCATGATTCAAGATTCAATTCATGATTCATGATTCGATTCATGATTCATGATTTGATTCTTGATTCATGATTCGATTCATGATTCATTATTCATGATTCAATTCATGGAGTTCATGATTCATGATTCAATTCATGATTCATGATTCATTATTCATGATTCAATTCATGATTCATGATTCATGATTCATGATTCAATTCATGATTCATGATTCATGATTCGAAGATTCAATTCATGATTCATGATTCAATTCATGATTCATGATTCATGATTAATGAGTCAATTCATGATTCATGATTCGATTCATGATTCATGATTCATGATCAATTCATGATTCATGATTTATGATTCAATTCATGATTCATGATTCATGATTCAATTCATGATTCATAATTCATGATTCATGATTCATGATTTGATTTATGATTCATGATTCAATTCATGATTCATGATTCATGATTCATGGATTCATGATTTATGATTCGACTCATAATTCATGATTCAATTCATGATTCATGATTCATGATTCATGATTCATGATTCGATTCATGATTCATGATTTATGATTCGATTCATGATTCATGATTTATGATTCAATTTATGATTCATGATTCATGATTCATGAATCAATTCATGATTCATGATTCATGATTCAAGATTCATGATTCAATTCATGATTCATGATTCAATTCATGATTCATGATTCAAGATTCATGATTCATGATTCAATTCATGATTAATGATTCAATTCATTATTCTTGATTAATGATTCATGATTCGATTCATGATTCATGATTCAATTCATGTTTCATGATTCGATTCATGATTCATGATTCGATTCATGATTCATGATTCATGATTCAATTCATGATTCATGATTCAATTCATGATTGCATGATTCATGATTCATGATTCTTGATTCATGATTCAATTCATGATTCAATTCACGATTCATTATTCATAATTCAATTCATGATTCATGATTTGATTCATGATTCATGATTCAATTTATGATTTATGATTCATGATTCAATCCATGATTCATGATTCATGATTCAATTCATGATTCATGATTTAGGATTCAATTCATGATTCATAATTCATTGATTCATGATTCAATTCATGATTCATGATTCATGATTCATTGTATGATTCAAGATTCATGATTCAATTAATGATTCATGATTTAAATCATGATCATGACTCAATTCATGATTCGATTCATGACTCAATTCATGATTCGATTCATGACTCAATTCATGATTCATGATTCGATTTATGAATCATGATTCATGATTCAATTCATGATTCATGATTCATGATTCAATTCATGATTCATGATTCAATTCATGATTCGATTCCTGATTCAATTCATGATTCCATGATTCAATTCATGATTCATGATTCAATTCATTATTCATGATTCTATTCATGATTTATGATTCAATTCATGATCATGATTTGATTCTTGATTCATGATTCGATTCATGATTCATTATTCATGATTCAATTCATGATTCATGATTCATGATTCAATTCATGATTCATGATTCATTATTCATGATTCAATTCATGATTCATGATTCATGATTCAATTCATGATTCATGATTCAAGATTCAATTCATGATTCATGATTCAAATTCATGATTCATGATTCATGATTAATGATTCAATTCATGATTCATGATTCGATTCATGATTCATGATTCATTATTCAATTCATGATTCATGATTTATGATTCAATTCATGATTCATGATTCATGATTCAATTCATGATTCATATTCATGATTCATGATTCATGATTTGATTTATGATTCATGATTCAATTCATGATTCATGATTCATGATTCATGATCATGATTTATGATTCGACTCATAATTCCATGATTCAATTAATGATTCATGATTCATGATTCAATTCATGATTTCATGATTCATGATTTAATTCATGATTCATGATTCATGATTCATGATTCATGATTCATGATTCATGATTCCGATTCATGATTCATGATTCATGATTTAATTCATGATTCATGATTCATGATTCAATTCATGATTCATGATTCATGATTCATGATTCATGATTCGATTCATGATTCATGATTCATGATTTATGATTCGATTCATGATTCATGATTTATGATTCAATTTATGATTCATGATTCATGATTCATGAATCAATTCATGATTCATTGATTCATGATTCAAGATTCATGATTCAATTCATGATTCATGATTCAAATCATGATCATGATTTCAAGATTCATGATTCATGATTCAATTCATGATTAATGATTCAATTCATTATTCTTGATTAATGATTCATGATTCGATTCATGATTCATGATTCAATTCATGTTTCATGATTCGATTCATGATTCATGAATTCATGATTCAATTCATGATTCATGATTCAGTGATTCAATTCATGATTCATGATTCAAGATTCATGATTCAATTCATGATTCATGAATCATGATTCAATTCATGATGCATAATTCAAGATTCATGATTCAATTCATGATTCATGATTCATGATTCATGATTCATTATTCGATTCATGATTTATAATTTATGATTCAATTCATGATTCATAATTCATGATTCATGATTCAATTCATGATTCATAATTCATGATTCATGATTCATGATTTAAATCATGATTCAAGTCATGATTCATTGATTCATGATTCAATTCATTATTCAAGATTCTATTCATGATTCATGATTCATGATTCAAGATTCAATTCATTGATTCATGATTCAATTCATGATTCATGATTATGATTCATGATTCATGATTAATGATTCAATTCATGGTTCGATTCATAATTCATGATTCATGATTCAATTCATGATTCATGATTTATGATTCAATTCATGATTCATGATTCAATTCATGATTCATGATTCGATTCATGATTCAATTCATGATTCATGATTTATGATTCAATTCATGATTCATGATTCATGATTCATGATTTATGATTCAATTCATGATTCATGATTCATGATTCATGATTCAATTCATGATTCATAATTCATGATTCATGATTTGATTCATGATTCAATTCATGATTCATGATTCATGATTCATGATTCATGAATTTATGATTCAATTCATGATTCATGATTCAATCAATGACTCCATGATTCATGATTCAATTCATGATTCATGATTCATGATTCGATTCATGATTCATGATTAATGATTAATGATTCATGATTCGATTCACTGATTCATGATTCATGATTTAATTCATGATTCATGATTCGATTCATGATTCATGATTAATGATTTAATTCATGATTCATGATTCGTGATTCAATTCATGATTCATGATTCATGATTAATGATTTGATTCATGATTCATAATTCATTGATTCATAATTCATGATTTGATTCATGATTCATGATTCAATTCATGATTCATGATTAATGATTCATGATTCAATTCATAATATCATAATTCATGATTCATGATTCAATTCATGATTCATAATTTATGATTCATGATTCATGATTTGATTCATGATTCATGATTCAATTCATGATTCATGATTCATGATTCATGATTCATGATTCATGATTTATGATTCGATTCATGATTCATGATTCAATTCATGATTCATGATTCATGATTCAATTCATGATTCATGATTCATGATTCATGATTCATGATTCATGATTTATGATTCGATTCATGATTCATGATTCAATTCATGATTCATGATTCAATTCATGATTCATGATTCATCATGATTTAATTCATGATTCATGATTCATGATTCATGATTCGATTAATGATTCATGATTAATGATTCATGATTCGATTCATGATTCATGATTTAATTCATGATTCATGATTCATGATTCAATTCATGATTCATGATTCATGATTAATGATTTGATTCATGATTCATGATTCAATTCATGATTCATGATTCGATTCATGATTCATGATTAATGATTTGATTCATGTATTCATGATTCATGATTTCAATCCATGATTCATGATTCATGATTTATTATTCGATTCATGATTCATGATTTATGATTCAATTCATGATTCATGATTCAATTCATGATTCATGATTCAAGATTCATGATTCATGATTCAAGATTCATTAATCATGATTCAATTCATGATTCATGATTTGATTTATGATTCATTAATCATGATTCAATTCATGATTCATGATTCATGATTCATGATTCAATTCATGATTCATGATTCATGATTCAATTCATGATTCATGATTCATGATTCAATTCATGATTCATGATTCATGATTCAATTCATGATTCTTGATTCATGATTTAATTCATGATTCATGATTCAATTCATGATTCATGATTTATGATTCATTATTCATGATTCGATTCATGATTCGATTCATGATTCATGATTCATGATTCAATTTTTGATTCTTGATTCATGATTCAAGATTCAATTCATGATTCATGATTCGATTCATGATTCATGATTTGATTCTTGATTCATGATTCGATTCATGATTCATTATTCATGATTCAATTCATGATTCATGATTCATGATTCAATTCATGATTCATGATTCATTATTCATGATTCAATTCATGATTCATGATTCATGATTCATGATTCAATTCATGATTCATGATTCATGATTCAAGATTCAATTCATGATTCATGATTCAATTCATGATTCATGATTCATGATTAATGATTCAATTCATGATTCATGATTCGATTCATGATTCATGATTCATGATTCAATTCATGATTCATGATTTATGATTCAATTCATGATTCATGATTCATGATTCAATTCATGATTCATAATTCATGATTCATGATTCATGATTTGATTTATGATTCATGATTCAATTCATGATTCATGATTCATGATTCATGATTCATGATTTATGATTCGACTCATAATTCATGATTCAATTAATGATTCATGATTCATGATTCAATTCATGATTCATGATTCATGATTTAATTCATGATTCATGATTCATGATTCATGATTCATGATTCATGATTCATGATTCATGATTCAATTCATGATTCATGATTCAAGATTCATGATTCATGATTCAATTCATGATTAATGATTCAATTCATTATTCTTGATTAATGATTCATGATTCGATTCATGATTCATGATTCAATTCATGTTTCATGATTCGATTCATGATTCATGATTCGATTCATGATTCATGATTCATGATTCAATTCATGATTCATGATTCAATTCATGATTCATGATTCATGATTCATGATTCTTGATTCATGATTCAATTCATGATTCAATTCACGATTCATTATTCATAATTCAATTCATGATTCATGATTTGATTCATGATTCATGATTCAATTTATGATTCATGATTCATGATTCAATCCATGATTCATGATTCATGATTCAATTCATGATTCATGATTCATTATTCATGATTCATGATTCAATTCATGATTCATAATTCATGATTCATGATTCAATTCATGATTCATGATTCATGATTCATTGTATGATTCATGATTCATGATTCAATTAATGATTCATGATTTAAATCATGATTCATGACTCAATTCATGATTCGATTCATGACTCAATTCATGATTCGATTCATGACTCAATTCATGATTCATGATTCGATTTATGAATCATGATTCATGATTCAATTCATGATTCATGATTCATGATTCAATTCATGATTCATGATTCAATTCATGATTCGATTCCTGATTCAATTCATGATTCATGATTCAATTCATTATTCATGATTCTATTCATGATTTATGATTCAATTCATGATTCATGATTTGATTCTTGATTCATGATTCGATTCATGATTCATTATTCATGATTCAATTCATGATTCATGATTCATGATTCAATTCATGATTCATGATTCATTATTCATGATTCAATTCATGATTCATGATTCATGATTCAATTCATGATTCATGATTCATGATTCAAGATTCAATTCATGATTCATGATTCAATTCATGATTCATGATTCATGATTAATGATTCAATTCATGATTCATGATTCGATTCATGATTCATGATTCATTATTCAATTCATGATTCATGATTTATGATTCAATTCATGATTCATGATTCATGATTCAATTCATGATTCATAATTCATGATTCATGATTCATGATTTGATTTATGATTCATGATTCAATTCATGATTCATGATTCATGATTCATGATTCATGATTCATGATTCATGATTTAATTCATGATTCATGATTCATGATTTAATTAATGATTCATGATTCATGATTCATGATTCATGATTCATGATTCATGATTCGATTCATGATTCATGATTCATGATTTAATTCATGATTCATGATTCATGATTCAATTCATGATTCATGATTCATGATTCATGATTCGATTCATGATTCATGATTCATGATTTATGATTCGATTCATGATTCATGATTTATGATTCAATTTATGACTCATGATTCATGATTCATGAATCAATTCATGATTCATGATTCATGATTCAAGATTCATGATTCAATTCATGATTCATGATTCAATTCATGATTCATGATTCAAGATTCATGATTCATGATTCAATTCATGATTAATGATTCAATTCATTATTCTTGATTAATGATTCATGATTCGATTCATGATTCATGATTCAATTCATGTTTCATGATTCGATTCATGATTCATGATTCATGATTCAATTCATGATTCATGATTCATGATTCAATTCATGATTCATGATTCAAGATTCATGATTCAATTCATGATTCATGAATCATGATTCAATTCATGATGCATAATTCATGATTCATGATTCAATTCATGATTCATGATTCATGATTCATGATTCATTATTCGATTCATGATTTATAATTTATGATTCAATTCATGATTCATAATTCATGATTCATGATTCAATTCATGATTCATAATTCATGATTCATGATTCATGATTTAAATCATGATTCAAGTCATGATTCATGATTCATGATTCAATTCATTATTCATGATTCTATTCATGATTCATGATTCATGATTCAAGATTCAATTCATGATTCATGATTCAATTCATGATTCATGATTTATGATTCATGATTCATGATTAATGATTCAATTCATGGTTCGATTCATAATTCATGATTCATGATTCAATTCATGATTCATGATTTATGATTCAATTCATGATTCATGATTTATGATTCAATTCATGATTCATGATTCATGATTCATGATTCAATTCATGATTCATAATTCATGATTCATGATTTGATTCATGATTCAATTCATGATTCATGATTCATGATTCATGATTCATGATTTATGATTCAATTCATGATTCATGATTCAATCAATGACTCATGATTCATGATTCAATTCATGATTCATGATTCATGATTCGATTCATGATTCATGATTAATGATTAATGATTCATGATTCGATTCATGATTCATGATTCATGATTTAATTCATGATTCATGATTCGATTCATGATTCATGATTCATGATTAATGATTTAATTCATGATTCATGATTCGTGATTCAATTCATGATTCATGATTCATGATTAATGATTTGATTCATGATTCATAATTCATGATTCATAATTCATGATTTGATTCATGATTCATGATTCAATTCATGATTCATGATTAATGATTCATGATTCAATTCATAATTCATAATTCATGATTCATGATTCAATTCATGATTCATAATTTATGATTCATGATTCATGATTTGATTCATGATTCATGATTCAATTCATGATTCATGATTCATGATTCATGATTCATGATTCATGATTTATGATTCGATTCATGATTCATGATTCAATTCATGATTCATGATTCATGATTCAATTCATGATTCATGATTCATGATTCATGATTCATGATTCATGATTCATGATTTATGATTCGATTCATGATTCATGATTCAATTCATGATTCATGATTCAATTCATGATTCATGATTCATCATGATTTAATTCATGATTCATGATTCATGATTCATGATTCGATTCATGATTCATGATTAATGATTCATGATTCAATTCATGATTCATGATTCATCATGATTTAATTCATGATTCATGATTCATGATTCGATTCATGATTCATGATTAATGATTCATGATTCGATTCATGATTCATGATTTAATTCATGATTCATGATTCATGATTCAATTCATGATTCATGATTCATGATTAATGATTTGATTCATGATTCATGATTCAATTCATGATTCATGATTCGATTCATGATTCATGATTAATGATTTGATTCATGATTCATGATTCATGATTCAATCCATGATTCATGATTCATGATTTATTATTCGATTCATGATTCATGATTTATGATTCAATTCATGATTCATGATTCAATTCATGATTCATGATTCAATTCATGATTCATGATTCAAGATTCATGATTCATGATTCAAGATTCATTAATCATGATTCAATTCATGATTCATGATTTGATTTATGATTCATTAATCATGATTCAATTCATGATTCATGATTCATGATTCATGATTCAATTCATGATTCATGATTCATGATTCAATTCATGATTCATGATTCATGATTCAATTCATGATTCATGATTCATGATTCAATTCATGATTCTTGATTCATGATTTAATTCATGATTCATGATTCAATTCATGATTCATGATTTATGATTCATTATTCATGATTCGATTCATGATTCGATTCATGATTCATGATTCATGATTCAATTTTTGATTCTTGATTCATGATTCAAGATTCAATTCATGATTCATGATTCGATTCATGATTCATGATTTGATTCTTGATTCATGATTCGATTCATGATTCATTATTCATGATTCAATTCATGATTCATGATTCATGATTCAATTCATGATTCATGATTCATTATTCATGATTCAATTCATGATTCATGATTCATGATTCAATTCATGATTCATGATTCATGATTCAAGATTCAATTCATGATTCATGATTCAATTCATGATTCATGATTCATGATTAATGATTCAATTCATGATTCATGATTCGATTCATGATTCATGATTCATGATTCAATTCATGATTCATGATTTATGATTCAATTCATGATTCATGATTCATGATTCAATTCATGATTCATAATTCATGATTCATGATTCATGATTTGATTTATGATTCATGATTCAATTCATGATTCATGATTCATGATTCATGATTCATGATTTATGATTCGACTCATAATTCATGATTCAATTAATGATTCATGATTCATGATTCATGATTAATGATTCATGATTCGATTCATGATTCATGATTCATGAATCAATTCATGATTCATGATTCATGATTCAAGATTCATGATTCAATTCATGATTCATGATTCAATTCATGATTCATGATTCAAGATTCATGATTCATGATTCAATTCATGATTAATGATTCAATTCATTATTCTTGATTAATGATTCATGATTCGATTCATGATTCATGATTCAATTCATGTTTCATGATTCGATTCATGATTCATGATTCATGATTCAATTCATGATTCATGATTCATGATTCAATTCATGATTCATGATTCAAGATTCATGATTCAATTCATGATTCATGAATCATGATTCAATTCATGATGCATAATTCATGATTCATGATTCAATTCATGATTCATGATTCATGATTCATGATTCATTATTCGATTCATGATTTATAATTTATGATTCAATTCATGATTCATAATTCATGATTCATGATTCAATTCATGATTCATAATTCATGATTCATGATTCATGATTTAAATCATGATTCAAGTCATGATTCATGATTCATGATTCAATTCATTATTCATGATTCTATTCATGATTCATGATTCATGATTCAAGATTCAATTCATGATTCATGATTCAATTCATGATTCATGATTTATGATTCATGATTCATGATTAATGATTCAATTCATGGTTCGATTCATAATTCATGATTCATGATTCAATTCATGATTCATGATTTATGATTCAATTCATGATTCATGATTCAATTCATGATTCATGATTCGATTCATGATTCAATTCATGATTCATGATTTATGATTCAATTCATGATTCATGATTCATGATTCATGATTTATGATTCAATTCATGATTCATGATTCATGATTCAATTCATGATTCATAATTCATGATTCATGATTTGATTCATGATTCAATTCATGATTCATGATTCATGATTCATGATTTATGATTCAATTCATGATTCATGATTCAATCAATGACTCATGATTCATGATTCAATTCATGATTCATGATTCATGATTCGATTCATGATTCATGATTAATGATTAATGATTCATGATTCGATTCATGATTCATGATTCATGATTTAATTCATGATTCATGATTCGATTCATGATTCATGATTCATGATTAATGATTTAATTCATGATTCATGATTCGTGATTCAATTCATGATTCATAATTCATGATTAATGATTTGATTCATGATTCATAATTCATGATTCATAATTCATGATTTGATTCATGATTCATGATTCAATTCATGATTCATGATTAATGATTCATGATTCAATTCATAATTCATAATTCATGATTCATGATTCAATTCATGATTCATAATTTATGATTCATGATTCATGATTTGATTCATGATTCATGATTCAATTCATGATTCATGATTCATGATTCATGATTCATGATTCATGATTTATGATTCGATTCATGATTCATGATTCAATTCATGATTCATGATTCATGATTCAATTCATGATTCATGATTCATGATTCATGATTCATGATTCATGATTTATGATTCGATTCATGATTCATGATTCAATTCATGATTCATGATTCAATTCATGATTCATGATTCATCATGATTTAATTCATGATTCATGATTCATGATTCATGATTCGATTCATGATTCATGATTAATGATTCATGATTCGATTCATGATTCATGATTTAATTCATGATTCATGATTCATGATTCAATTCATGATTCATGATTCATGATTAATGATTTGATTCATGATTCATGATTCAATTCATGATTCATGATTCGATTCATGATTCATGATTAATGATTTGATTCATGATTCATGATTCATGATTCAATCCATGATTCATGATTCATGATTTATTATTCGATTCATGATTCATGATTTATGATTCAATTCATGATTCATGATTCAATTCATGATTCATGATTCAATTCATGATTCATGATTCAAGATTCATGATTCATGATTCAAGATTCATTAATCATGATTCAATTCATGATTCATGATTTGATTTATGATTCATTAATCATGATTCAATTCATGATTCATGATTCATGATTCATGATTCAATTCATGATTCATGATTCATGATTCAATTCATGATTCATGATTCATGATTCAATTCATGATTCATGATTCATGATTCAATTCATGATTCTTGATTCATGATTTAATTCATGATTCATGATTCAATTCATGATTCATGATTTATGATTCATTATTCATGATTCGATTCATGATTCGATTCATGATTCATGATTCATGATTCAATTTTTGATTCTTGATTCATGATTCAAGATTCAATTCATGATTCATGATTCGATTCATGATTCATGATTTGATTCTTGATTCATGATTCGATTCATGATTCATTATTCATGATTCAATTCATGATTCATGATTCATGATTCAATTCATGATTCATGATTCATTATTCATGATTCAATTCATGATTCATGATTCATGATTCAATTCATGATTCATGATTCATGATTCAAGATTCAATTCATGATTCATGATTCAATTCATGATTCATGATTCATGATTAATGATTCAATTCATGATTCATGATTTGATTCAAGATTCATGATTCATGATTCAATTCATGATTCATGATTTATGATTCAATTCATGATTCATGATTCATGATTCAATTCATGATTCATAATTCATGATTCATGATTCATGATTTGATTTATGATTCATGATTCAATTCATGATTCATGATTCATGATTCATGATTCATGATTTATGATTCGACTCATAATTCATGATTCAATTAATGATTCATGATTCATGATTCATGATTAATGATTCATGATTCGATTCATGATTCATGATTTATGATTTAATTCATGATTCATGATTCATGATTCAATTCATGATTCATGATTCATGATTCATGATTCATGATTCGATTCATGATTCATGATTCATGATTTATGATTCGATTCATGATTCATGATTTATGATTCAATTTATGATTCATGATTCATGAATCAATTCATGATTCATGATTCATGATTCAAGATTCATGATTCAATTCATGATTCATGATTCAATACATGATTCATGATTCAAGATTCATGATTCATGATTCAATTCATGATTAATGATTCAATTCATTATTCTTGATTAATGATTCATGATTCGATTCATGATTCATGATTCAATTCATGTTTCATGATTCGATTCATGATTCATGATTCATGATTCAATTCATGATTCATGATTCATGATTCAATTCATGATTCATGATTCAAGATTCATGATTCAATTCATGATTCATGAATCATGATTCAATTCATGATGCATAATTCATGATTCATGATTCAATTCATGATTCATGATTCATTATTCGATTCATGATTTATAATTTATGATTCAATTCATGATTCATAATTCATGATTCATGATTCAATTCATGATTCATAATTCATGATTCATGATTCATGATTCAATTCATTATTCATGATTCTATTCATGATTCATGATTCATGATTCAAGATTCAATTCATGATTCATGATTCAATTCATGATTCATGATTTATGATTCATGATTCATGATTAATGATTCAATTCATGGTTCGATTCATAATTCATGATTCATGATTCAATTCATGATTTATGATTCAATTCATGATTCATGATTCAATTCATGATTCATGATTCGATTCATGATTCAATTCATGATTCATGATTTATGATTCAATTCATGATTCATGATTCATGATTTATGATTCAATTCATGATTCATGATTCATGATTCATGATTCATGATTCAATTCATGATTCATAATTCATGATTCATGATTTGATTCATGATTCAATTCATGATTCATGATTCATGATTTATGATTCAATTCATGATTCATGATTCAATCAATGATTCATGATTCATGATTCAATTCATGATTCATGATTCATGATTCGATTCATGATTCATGATTAATGATTAATGATTCATGATTCGATTCATGATTCATGATTTAATTCATGATTCATGATTCATGATTCGATTCATGATTCATGATTCATGAATCATGATTTATGATTTGATTCATGATTCGTGATTCAATTCATGATTCATGATTCATGAATCATGATTTATGATTTGATTCATGATTCATGATTCATGATTAATGATTTGATTCATGATTCATAATTCATGATTTGATTCATGATTCATGATTCAATTCATGATTCATGATTAATGATTCATGATTCAATTCATAATTCATAATTCATGATTCATGATTCAATTCATGATTCATAATTTATGATTCATGATTCATGATTTGATTCATGATTCATGATTCAATTCATGATTCATGATTCATGATTCAATTCATGATTCATGATTCAATTCATGATTCATGATTCAATTCATGATTCATGATTCGATTCATGATTCAATTCATGATTCATGATTTATGATTCAATTCAAGATTCATGATTCATGATTCAATTCATGATTCATGAATCATGATTCAATTCATGATGCATGATTCATGATTCATGATTCAATTCATGATTCATAATTCATGATTCATGATTCAATTCATGATTCATAATTCATGATTCATGATTCATGATTTGATTCATGATTCAGGATTCAATTCATGATTCATGATTCATGATTCATTATTTATGATTCGATTCATGATTCATGATTCAATTAATGATTCATGATTCATGATTCAATTCATGATTCATGATTCATGATTCAATTCATGATTCATGATTTAATTCATGATTCATGATTCAATTCATGATTTAATTCATGATTTATGATTCATGATTCATGATTCAATTCATGATTCATGATTCATGATTCATGATTCATGATTCAATTCATGATTCAATTCATGATTCATTATTCATAATTCAATTCATGATTCATAATTCAATTCATGATTCATGATTCAATTTATGATTCATGATTCATGATTCAATTCATGATTCATGATTCAATTCATGATTCATTATTCATGATTCATTATTCAATTCATGATTCATAATTCATGATTCATGATTCAATTCATGATTCATGATTCATTATTCATGATTCATGATTCAATTCATGATTCATAATTCATGATTCATGATTCAATTCATGATTCATGATTCAATTCATGATTCATGATTCAATGTATGATTCATGATTCAATTAATGATTCATGATTTAAATAATGATTCATGACTCAATTCATGATTCGATTCATGATTCAATTCATGATTCATGATTCGATTTATGAATCATGATTCATGATTCAATTCATGATTCATGATTCATGATTCAATTCATGATTCATGATTCAATTCATGATTCTATTCCTGATTCAACTCATGATTCATGATTCAATTCATGATTCATGATTCATGATTCAATTCATTATTCATGATTCTATTCATGATTTATGATTCAATTCATGATTCAATTCATGATTCATGATTCAATTCATGATTCATGATTCGATTCATGATTCATGATTCAATTCATGATTCATGATTCATGATTCATGATTCAAGATTCAATTCATGATTCATGATTCAATTCATGATTCATGATGAATGATTCAATTCATGATTCATGATTCAATTCATGATTCATTATTCAATTCATGATTCATGATTCAATTCATGATTCATGATTTATGATTCAATTCATGATTCATAATTCATGATTCATGATTCATGATTTGATTCATGATTCATGATTCAATTCATGATTCATGATTCATGTTTTATGATTCAATTCATGATTCATGATTCAATTCATGATTCATGATTCATGATTCAATTCATGATTCATGATTCGATTCATGATTCATGATTCATGATTCATGATTCGATTCATGATTCATGATTCAATTCATGATGCATAATTCATGATTCAAGATTCAATTCATGATTCATGATTCGATTCATGATTCTTGATTCAAGATTCATGATTTGATTCATGATTCATGATTCAATTCATGATTCAATTCATGATTCATGATTCATGATTCGATTTATGATTCTTGATTCATGATTCATGATTCGATTCATGATTCATGATTCAATTCATGATTCATGATTTAATTCATGATTCATGATTCAATTCATGATTTAATTCATGATTTATAATTCATGATTCATGATTCAATTCATGATTCATGATTCATGATTCATGATTCATGATTCAATTCATGATTCAATTCATGATTCATTATTCATAATTCAATTCATGATTCATGATTCATGATTCATTATTCATGATTCGATTCATGATTCATGATTCAATTCATAATTCATGAGTCGATTCATGATTCATGATTCATGATTCAATTCATGATTCATGATTTAATTCATGATTCATGATTCAATTCATGATTTAATTCATGATTTATGATTCATGATTCATGATTCAATTCATGATTCATGATTCATGATTCATGATTCATGATTCAATTCATGATTCAATTCTTGATTCATTATTCATAATTCAATTCATGATTCATGATTTGATTCATGATTCATGATTCAATTTATGATTCATGATTCATGATTCAATTCATGATTCATGATTCAATTCATGATTCATGATTCATGATTCATGATTCAATTCATGATTCATAATTCATGATTCATGATTCAATTCATGATTCCTGATTCAATGTATGATTCATGATTCAATTAATGATTCATGATTTAAATAATGATTCATGACTCAATACATGATTCGATTCATGATTCAATTCATTATTCATGATTCTATTCATGATTTATGATTCAATTCATGATTCAATTCATGATTCATGATTCAATTCCTGATTCATGATTCGATTCATGATTCATGATTCAATTCATGATTCATGATTCATGATTCATGATTCAAGATTCAATTCATGATTCATGATTCAATTCATGATTCATGATTCATGATTCATGATGAATGATTCAATTCATGATTCATGATTCATGATTCAATTCATGATTCATGATTCAATTCATGATTCATGATTTATGATTCAATTCATAATTCATGATTCATGATTCATGATTTATGATTTAATTCATGATTCATGATTAATGATTCATGATTCAATTCATGATTCATAATTCATGATTCATGATTCATGATTTGATTCATGATTCATGATTAATGATTCATGATTCAATTCATGATTCATAATTCATGATTCATGATTCATGATTTGATTCATGATTCATGATTCAATTCATGATTCATGATTCATGATTTATGATTCAATTCATGATTCATGATTCAATTCATGATTCATGATTCATGATTCAATTCATGATTCATGATTCGATTCATGATTCATGATTCATGATTCATGATTCATGATTCGATTCATGATTCATGATTCATGATTAATGATTTGATTCATGATTCATGATTCATGATTCAATTCATGATTCATGATTCATGATTCATGATTTATGATTCGATTCATGATTCATGATTTATGATTCAATTCATGATGCATAATTCATGATTCAAGATTCAATTCATGATTCATGATTCGATTCATGATTCTTGATTCAAGATTCATGATTCGATTCATGATTCATGATTCAATTCATGATTTAATTCATGATTCATGATTCAATTCATGATTTAATTCATGATTTATGATTCATGATTCATGATTCAATTCATGATTCATGATTCATGATTCATGATTCTTGATTCAATTCATGATTCAATTCATGATTCATTATTCATAATTCAATTCATGATTCATGATTCATGATTCATTATTCATGATTCGATTCATGATTCATGATTCATGATTCAATTCATAATTCATGAGTCGATTCATGATTCATGATTCATGATTCAATTCATGATTCATGATTTAATTCATGATTCATGATTCAATTCATGATTTAATTCATGATTTATGATTCATGATTCATGATTCAATTCATGATTCATGATTCATGATTCATGATTCATGATTCAATTCATGATTCAATTCTTGATTCATTATTCATAATTCAATTCATGATTCATGATTTGATTCATGATTCATGATTCAATTTATGATTCATGATTCATGATTCAATTCATGATTCATGATTCAATTCATGATTCATGATTCATGATTCATGATTCAATTCATGATTCATAATTCATGATTCATGATTCAATTCATGATTCCTGATTCAATGTATGATTCATGATTCAATTAATGATTCATGATTTAAATAATGATTCATGACTCAATACATGATTCGATTCATGATTCAATTCATTATTCATGATTCTATTCATGATTTATGATTCAATTCATGATTCAATTCATGATTCATGATTCAATTCATGATTCATGATTCGATTCATGATTCATGATTCAATTCATGATTCATGATTCATGATTCATGATTCAAGATTCAATTCATGATTCATGATTCAATTCATGATTCATGATTCAATTCATGATTCATGATTTATGATTCATGATTTATGATTTAATTCATGATTCATGATTAATGATTCATGATTCAATTCATGATTCATAATTCATGATTCATGATTCATGATTTGATTCATGATTCATGATTAATGATTCATGATTCAATTCATGATTCATAATTCATGATTCATGATTCATGATTTGATTCATGATTCATGATTCAATTCATGATTCATGATTCATGATTTATGATTCAATTCATGATTCATGATTCAATTCATGATTCATGATTCATGATTCAATTCATGATTCATGATTCGATTCATGATTCATGATTCATGATTCATGATTCATGATTCGATTCATGATTCATGATTCATGATTTAATTTATGATTCATGATTCGATTCATGATTCATGATTCATGATTAATGATTTGATTCATGATTCATGATTCATGATTCAATTCATGATTCATGATTCATGATTCATGATTTATGATTCGATTCATGATTCATGATTTATGATTCAATTCATGATGCATAATTCATGATTCAAGATTCAATTCATGATTCATGATTCGATTCATGATTCTTGATTCAAGATTCATGATTCGATTCATGATTCATGATTCAATTCATGATTCAATTCATGATTCATGATTCGATTTATGATTCTTGATTCATGATTCATGATTCGATTCATGATTCATGATTCAATTCATGATTCATGATTTAATTCATGATTCATGATTCAATTCATGATTTAATTCATGATTTATGATTCATGATTCATGATTCAATTCATGATTCATGATTCATGATTCATGATTCATGATTCAATTCATGATTCATTATTCATAATTCAATTCATGATTCATGATTCATGATTCATTATTCATGATTCGATTCATGATTCATGATTCATGATTCAATTCATGATTCATGATTCAATTCATGATTTAATTCATGATTTATGATTCATGATTCATGATTCAATTCATGATTCATGATTCATGATTCATGATTCATGATTCAATTCATGATTCAATTATTGATTCATTATTCATAATTCAATTCATGATTCATGATTTGATTCATGATTCATGATTCAATTTATGATTCATGATTCATGATTCAATTCATGATTCATGATTCAATTCATGATTCATGATTCATGATTCATGATTCAATTCATGATTCATAATTCATGATTCATGATTCAATTCATGATTCCTGATTCAATGTATGATTCATGATTCAATTAATGATTCATGATTTAAATAATGATTCATGACTCAATTCATGATTCGATTCATGATTCAATTCATGATTCATGATTCGATTTATGAATCATGATTCATGATTCAATTCATGATTCATGATTCAATTCATGATTCATGATTCAATTCATGATTCATGATTCATGATTCAATTCATGATTCATGATTCAATTCATGATTCGATTCCTGATTCAATTCATGATTCATGATTCAATTCATGATTCATGATTCAATTCATTATTCATGATTCTATTCATGATTTCTGATTCAATTCATGATTCAATTCATGATTCATGATTCGATTCATGATTCATGATTCAATTCATGATTCATGTTTCATGATTCATGATTCAAGATTCAATTCATGATTCATGATTCAATTCATGATTCATGATTCATGATTCATGACGAATGATTCAATTCATGATTCATGATTCATGATTCAATTCATGATTCATGATTCGATTCATGATTCAATTCATGATTCATGATTTATGATTCAATTCATAATTCATTATTCATGATTCATGATTCATGATTTATGATTCATGATTCAATTCATAATTCATGAGTCGATTCATGATTCAATTCATGATTCATGATTTAATTCATGATTCATGATTCAATTCATGATTCATGATTCATGATTCATGATTCATGATTCAATTCATGATTCAATTCATGATTCATTATTCATAATTCAATTCATGCTTCATGATTTGATTCATGATTCATGATTCAATTTATGATTCATGATTCATGATTCAATTCATGATTCATGATTCAATTCATGATTCATAATTCATGATTCATGATTCAATTCATGATTCCTGATTCAATGTATGATTCATGATTCAATTAATGATTCATGATTTAAATAATGATTCATGACTCAATTCATGATTCGATTCATGATTCAATTCATGATTCATGATTCGATTTATGAATCATGATTCATGATTCAATTCATGATTCAATTCATGATTCATGATTCAATTCATGATTCGATTCCTGATTCAATTCATGATTCATGATTCAATTCATGATTCATGATTCAATTCATTATTCATGATTCTATTCATGATTTCTGATTCAATTCATGATTCAATTCATGATTCATGATTCGATTCATGATTCATGATTCAATTCATGATTCATGATTCATGATTCATGATTCAAGATTCAATTCATGATTCATGATTCAATTCATGATTCATGATTCATGATTCATGATTCATGATTCGATTCATGATTCATGATTCATAATTCAATTCATGATTCATGATTCGATTCATGATTCATGATTCATGATTCAATTTCATGATTCATGATTTATGATTCAATTCATAATTCATGATTCATGATTCATGATTCATGATTTATGATTTAATTCATGATTCATGATTCATGATTCATGATTCAATTCATGATTCATAATTCATGATTCATGATTCAATTCATGATTCATGATTCATGATTTATGATTCATGATTTATGATTCAATTCATGATTCATGATTCAATTAATGATTCATGATTCATGATTCAATTCATGATTCATGATTCAATTAATGATTCATGATTCATGATTCAATTCATGATTCATGATTCGATTCATGATTCATGATTCATGATTCATGATTCGATTCATGATTCATGATTCATGATTAATAATTTTAATTCATGATTCATGATTCATGATTCAATTCATGATTCATGATTCATGATTCATGATTTATGATTCGATTCATGATTCATGATTTATGATTCAATTCATGATTCATGATTCATGATTCATGATTCAATTCATGATTCATGATTCAATTTATGATTCATGATTCAAGATTCATGATTCAATTCATGATTCATGATTCGATTTATGATTCATGATTCATGATTCAATTCATGATTCATGATTCATGATTCAATTCATGATTCATGAATCATGATTCAATTCATGATTCATAATTCATGATTCATGATTCAATTCATGATTCCTGATTCAATGTATGATTCATGATTCAATTAATGATTCATGATTTAAATAATGATTCATGACTCAATTCAAGATTCGATTCATGATTCAATTCATGATTCATGATTCGATTTATGAATCATGATTCATGATTCAATTCATGATTCATGATTCAATTCATGATTCATGATTCATGATTCAATTCATGATTCATGATTCAATTCATGATTCATGATTCATGATTCATGATTCGATTCATGATTCATGATTCAATTCATGATGCATAATTCATGATTCAAGATTCAATTCATGATTCATGATTAGATTCATGATTCTTGATTCAAGATTCATGATTTGATTCATGATTCATGATTCAATTCATGATTCAATTCATGATTCATGATTCATGATTCGATTTATGATTCTTGATTCATGATTCATGATTCGATTCATGATTCATGATTCAATTCATGATTCATGATTTAATTCATGATTCATGATTCAATTCATGATTTAATTCATGATTTATGATTCATGATTCATGATTCAATTCATGATTCATGATTCATGATTCATGATTCATGATTCAATTCATGATTCAATTCATGATTCATTATTCATAATTCAATTCATGATTCATGATTCATGATTCATTATTCATGATTCGATTCATGATCATGATTCATGATTCAATTCATAATTCATGAGTCGATTCATGATTCATGATTCATGATTCAATTCATGATTCATGATTTAATTCATGATTCATGATTCAATTCATGATTTAATTCATGATTTATGATTCATGATTCATGATTCAATTCATGATTCATGATTCATGATTCATGATTCATGATTCAATTCATGATTCAATTCTTGATTCATTATTCATAATTCAATTCATGATTCATGATTTGATTCATGATTCATGATTCAATTTATGATTCATGATTCATGATTCAATTCATGATTCATGATTCAATTCATGATTCATGATTCATGATTCATGATTCAATTCATGATTCATAATTCATGATTCATGATTCAATTCATGATTCCTGATTCAATGTATGATTCATGATTCAATTAATGATTCATGATTTAAATAATGATTCATGACTCAATACATGATTCGATTCATGATTCAATTCATTATTCATGATTCTATTCATGATTTATGATTCAATTCATGATTCAATTCATGATTCATGATTCAATTCATGATTCATGATTCAATTCATGATTCATGATTTATGATTCAATTCATAATTCATGATTCATGATTCATGATTTATGATTTAATTCATGATTCATGATTAATGATTCATGATTCAATTCATGATTCATAATTCATGATTCATGATTCATGATTTGATTCATGATTCATGATTAATGATTCATGATTCAATTCATGATTCATAATTCATGATTCATGATTCATGATTTGATTCATGATTCATGATTCAATTCATGATTCATGATTCATGATTTATGATTCAATTCATGATTCATGATTCAATTCATGATTCATGATTCATGATTCAATTCATGATTCATGATTCGATTCATGATTCATGATTCATGATTCATGATTCATGATTCGATTCATGATTCATGATTCATGATTTAATTCATGATTCATGATTCGATTCATGATTCATGATTCATGATTAATGATTTGATTCATGATTCATGATTCATGATTCAATTCATGATTCATGATTCATGATTCATGATTTATGATTCGATTCATGATTCATGATTTATGATTCAATTCATGATGCATAATTCATGATTCAAGATTCAATTCATGATTCATGATTCGATTCATGATTCTTGATTCAAGATTCATGATTCGATTCATGATTCATGATTCAATTCATGATTCAATTCATGATTCATGATTCGATTTATGATTCTTGATTCATGATTCATGATTCGATTCATGATTCATGATTCAATTCATGATTCATGATTTAATTCATGATTCATGATTCAATTCATGATTTAATTCATGATTTATGATTCATGATTCATGATTCAATTCATGATTCATGATTCATGATTCATGATTCATGATTCAATTCATGATTCAATTATTGATTCATTATTCATAATTCAATTCATGATTCATGATTTGATTCATGATTCATGATTCAATTTATGATTCATGATTCATGATTCAATTCATGATTCATGATTCAATTCATGATTCATGATTCATGATTCATGATTCAATTCATGATTCATAATTCATGATTCATGATTCAATTCATGATTCCTGATTCAATGTATGATTCATGATTCAATTCATTATTCATGATTCTATTCATGATTTATGATTCAATTCATGATTCATGATTCAATTCATGATTCATGATTCGATTCATGATTCATGATTCAATTCATGATTCATGATTCATGATTCATGATTCAAGATTCAATTCATGATTCATGATTCAATTCATGATTCATGATTCAATTCATGATTTCATGATTTATGATTCAATTCATAATTCATGATTCATGATTCATGATTTATGATTTAATTCATGATTCATGATTAATGATTCATGATTCAATTCATGATTCATAATTCATGATTCATGATTCATGATTTGATTCATGATTCATGATTAATGATTCATGATTCAATTCATGATTCATAATTCATGATTCATGATTTGATTCATGATTCATGATTCAATTCATGATTCATGATTCATGATTTATGATTCAATTCATGATTCATGATTCAATTCATGATTCATGATTCATGATTCAATTCATGATTCATGATTCGATTCATGATTCATGATTCATGATTCATGATTCGATTCATGATTCATGATTCATGATTTAATTCATGATTCATGATTCGATTCATGATTCATGATTCATGATTAATGATTTGATTCATGATTCATGATTCATGATTCAATTCATGATGCATAATTCATGATTCAAGATTCAATTCATGATTCATGATTCGATTCATGATTCTTGATTCAAGATTCATGATTCGATTCATGATTCATGATTCAATTCATGATTCAATTCATGATTCATGATTCGATTTATGATTCTTGATTCATGATTCATGATTCGATTCATGATTCATGATTCAATTCATGATTCATGATTTAATTCATGATTCATGATTCAATTCATGATTTAATTCATGATTTATGATTCATGATTCATGATTCAATTCATGATTCATGATTCATGATTCATGATTCATGATTCAATTCATGATTCAATTCATGATTCATTATTCATAATTCAATTCATGATTCATGATTCATGATTCATTATTCATGATTCGATTCATGATTCATGATTCATGATTCAATTCATGATTCATGATTTAATTCATGATTCATGATTCAATTCATGATTTAATTCATGATTTATGATTCATGATTCATGATTCAATTCATGATTCATGATTCATGATTCATGATTCATGATTCAATTCATGATTCAATTATTGATTCATTATTCATAATTCAATTCATGATTCATGATTTGATTCATGATTCATGATTCAATTTATGATTCATGATTCATGATTCAA
>NW_027448098.1:0-79170 GCF_038048845.1 Mixophyes fleayi | reverse complement strand
TATGATTCATGATTCAATTCATGATTCATGATTCATGATTCAATTCATGATTCAATTCATGATTTATGAATCGATTTATGATTTCAATGATTCATGATTTATGATTCAATTCATGATTCATGATTCATTATTCAATCATGATTCAATTCATGATTTATGAATCAATTTATGATTCATGATTCATGATTCATGATTTAATTCATGATTCAATTCATGATTCAATTCATGATTCGTGAATCAATTATGATTCATGATTCATGATTCAAATCATGATTCATGATTCATGATTCATGATTCGATCATGATTCATGATTCAATTCATGATTCATGATTCATGATTCAATTCATGATTCATGATTCATAAATTCAATTCATGATTCATGATTCATGATTCAATTCAAGATTCATGATTCATGATTCAAATTATGATTCAAATTCAAGATTCATGATTCGATTCATGATTCATGATTCGATTCATGATTCATGATTCATGATTGAATTCATGATTCATGATTCATGATTCAATTCATGATTCATGATTCGAAATCATGATTCTGATTCATGATCAGGATTCGATTCATGATTCATGATTCAAGATTCAATTCATAATTCATGATTCATGATTCAATTCATGATTCATGCTTCATGATTGATGATTCAATTCATGATTCATGATTCAATTCATGATTCATGATTCAATTCATGATTCATGATTCAATTCATGATTCGATTCCTGATTCATTTCATGAATCATGATTCGATTTATGATTCTTGATTCATGATTAAATTCATAATTCATGATTCGATTCATGATTCATGATTAGTGATTAAATTCATGATTCAATTCATGATTCAATACATGATTCAATTCATGATTCATGATTCAATTCATGATTTAATTCATGATTCATGATTCGATTCATGATTCATGATTCAATTCATGATTCATGTTTTATGATTCAATTCATGATTCATGATTCAATTCATGATTCATGATTTAAGATTCATGATTCAATTCATGATTCATGATTCGATTCATGATTCATGATTCAATTCATGATTCATGTTTCATGATTCAATTCATGATTCATGATTCGATTCATTATTACATGATTCAATTCATGATTCATGATTCAAGATTCATGATTCAATTCATGATTCATGATTCGATTCATGAATCTTGATTCATGATTCATGATTTAATCATGATCATGATTCAATTCATGATTCAATTCATGATTCATGATTCGATTCATGATTCATGATTCAATCATGTTTCATGATTCAATTCATGATTCATGATTCATGATTTGATTCATGAATCATGATTCAATTCATGATTCATGATTCAAGATTCATGATTCAATTCATGATTCATGATTCATGATTCAATTCATGATCATGATTCGATTCATGATTCATGATTCAATTCATGATTCATGACTCAAGATTCATAATTCAATTCATGATTCATGATTCGATTCATGAATCTTGATTCATGATTCATGGTTCGATCTTCATGATTCAATGATTCAATTCATGATTCATGATTCATGATTCAATTCATGATTTATGATTCGATTCATGATTTCATGATTCATGATTCAATTTAAGATTCATGATTCATGATTCAATTCATGATTCAATTCATGATTATAAATCAATTTATGATTCATGATTCATGATTTATGATTCAATTCATGATTCATGATTCATGATTCATGATTCATGATTCATGATTTAATTCTTGATTCAATTCATGATTCAATTCATGATTCGTGAATCAATTTATGATTCATGATTCATGATTCAAATCATGATTCATGATTCATGATTCATGATTCATGATTCGATTCATGATTCATGATTCAATTCATGATCATGATTCATGATTCAATTCATGATTCATGATTTATGATTCATGATTCAATAAATGATTCATGATTCCAATTCATGATTCGATTCCTGATTCAATTCATGATTCATGATTCGATTTATGATTCATGATTCATAAATTCAATTCATGATTCATGATTCATGATTCAATTCAAGATTCATGATTCGATTCATGATTCATGATTCGATTCATGATTCATGATTCATGATTCAATTAATGATTCATGATTCATGATTCATGATTCGATTCATGATTCATGATTCAATTCATGATTCATGATTCAAGATTCATGATTCAATTCATGATTCATGATTCATGATTCAATTCATGATTCATGATTCATGATTCGATTCATGAATTCATGATCAATTCATGATTCATGATTCAAGATTCAATTCATGATTCATGATTCATGATTCATGATTCGATTCATGATTCATGATTCAATTCATGATTCATGATTCAAGATTCATGATTCAATTCATGATTCATGATTCATGATTCAATTCATGATTCATGATTCATGATTCGATTCATGATTCATGATTCAATTCATTATTCATGATTCAAGATTTATAATTCAATTCATGATTCATGATTCGATTCATGAATCTTGATCATGATCATGATTCGATTCATGATTCATGATTCAATTCATGATTCATGATTCATGATTCAATTCATGATTTATGATTCGATTCATGATTCATGATTCGATTCATGAATCTTGATTCATGATTCATGATTGGATTCATGATTCATGATTCAATTTAGGATTCATGATTCAATTCATGATTCATGATTCATGAATAAAAAATATCAAAATAAAATCATCATGATTTATGATTCGATTCATGATTCATGATTCATGATTCAATTCATGATTCATGATTCAATTCATGATTCAATTCATGATTTATGAATCAATTTTTGATTCATGATTCAATGATTTATTGAATCAATTCATGATTCATGATTCATGATTCAATTCATGATTCATGATTCATGATTCAATTCATGATTCATGATTCAATTCATGACTCATGATTCAATTCATGATTCATGATTTGATTCATGATTCATGATTCAATTCATGATCATGATTCATGATTCAATTCATGATTCATGATTCATGATTCAATTCATGATTCAATTAATGATTCATAAATCAATTTATGTTTCATGATTCATGATTTATGATTCATGATTCATGATTCAATTCATGATTCAATTCATGATTCATGATTCGATTCGTATTCATGATTCATGATTCGATTCATGATTCATTATTCATGATTCCTTTCATGATTCATGATTCGATTCATGATTCTTGATTCATGATTCGATTCATGATTCATTATTCAAGATTCAATTCATGATTCATAATTCATGATTCGATTTATGATTCATGATTCATGATTCATGATTCATGATTCAAATCATGATTCATTATTCGATTCATGATTCATGATTCATGAATCAATTCAAGATTCATGATTCCTGATTCAATTCATGATTCAATTCCATGATTCATGATTCATGATTTGACTCATGATTCATGATTAATGATTCAATTCATGATACAATTCAAGATTCATGATTCGATTCATGATTCATGATTCAATTCATGATTCATGATTCATGATTCAATTCATGATTCATAATTCATGATTCATGATTCAATTCATGATTCATGATTCATGATTCGATTCATGATTCAATTCCAAGATTCATGATTCGATTCATGATTCATGATTCGATTCATGATTCCATGATTCGATTCATGATTCATTTCATGATTCATGATTCGATTCATGATTCAATTTATGATTTAATTCATGATTCATGATCATGATTCGATTCATGATTCATGATTCGATTCGTGATTCATGATTCATGATTCAATTCATGATTCATGATTCATGATTCAATTCATGATTCATGATTCATGATTCATGATTTAATTCATGATTCATGATTCGATTCATGATTCAATTCATGATTCATGATTCATGATTCTTGATCATGATTCATGATTCTATTCATGATTCAAGATTCAATTCATGATTCGATTCCTGATTCTTGATTCATGATTCGATTCATGATTCATGATTCAAGATTCAATTCATAATTCATGATTCATGATTCAATCATGATTCATGATTATGATTGATGATCAATTCATGATCATGATTTAATTCATTATTCGATTCCTGATTCATTTCATGATTCATGATTTGATTTATGATTCTTGATTCATGATTCAATTCATGATTCATGATTCAATTTCATGATTCATGATTAATGATTCAATTCATGATTCAATTCAGTAATCATGATTCATTTCATGATTTAATTCATGATCATGATTCGATTCATGATTCATGATTCATGATTCAATTCATGATTCATGATTCATGATTCGATTCATGATTCATGATTCAATTCATGATTCATGATTCAAGATTCATGATTCAATTCATGGTTCATGATTCATGATTCAAGATTCAATTCAAGATTCAATGATTCATGATTCGATTCATGATTCATGATTCGATTCATGAATCTTGATTCATGATTCATGATTCGATTCATGATTCATGATTCAATTCATGATTCATGATTCATGATTCAATTCATGATTTATGATTCGATTCATGATTCATGATTCGATTCATTAATCTTAAATCATGATTCATGATTGGATTCATGATTCATGATTCAATTCATGATTCATGATTCAATTCATGATTCATGATTCATGATTCAATTCAATGATTTATGATTCGATTCATGATTCATGATTCATGATTTAATTCATGAATTCAATATTTCAATTCATGATTCAATTCATGATTTATGAATCAATTTATGATTCATGATTCATGATTTATCATTCAATTCATGATTCATGATTCATGATTCATGATTTAATTCATGATTCAATTCATGATTCAATTCATGATTCGTGAATCAATTTATGATTCATGATTCATGATTCAAATCATGATTCATGATTCATGATTCATGATTCGATTCATGATTCATGATTCAATTCATGATTCATGATTTATGATTCATGCATAAATAAATGATTCATGATTCAATCATGATTCGATTCCTCATTCAATTCATGATTCATGATTCGATTTATGATTCATGATTCATAAAATCAATTCATGACTCATGATTCATGATTCAATTCAAGATTCATGATTCATGATTCAAATTATGATTCAATTCAAGATTCATGATTCGATTCATGATTCATGATTCGATTCATGATTCATGATTCATGATTCAAGTCATGATTCATTTCATGATTTATGATTCAATTCATGATTCATGATTCAATTCATGATTCGATTCCTGATTCATTTCATGATTCATGATTCGATTTATGATTCTTGATTCATGATTCAATTCATGATCATGATTCGATTCATGATTCATGATTAGTGATTAAATTCATGATTCAATTCATGATTCAATTCATGATTCATGATTCATGATTTATGATTCAATTCATGATTCATGATTTAATTCATGATTAATGATTCATGATTCAATTCATGATTCAATTCATGACTCATGAATCAATTTATGATTCATGATTCAAGATTCATGATTCAATTCATGATTCATTGATTCCTGATTCGATTCATGATCATGATTCAATTCATGATTCATGATTCATGATTCAATTCATGATTCATGATTCAATCATGATTCATGATTTATGATTCATGATTCAATTCATGATTCATGATTCAAGATTCATGATTCAATTCATGATTCATGATTCGATTCATGAATCTTGATCATGATTCATGATTCGATTCATGATTCATGATTCATGATTCAATTCATGATTCAATTCATGATTCATATTCATGATTCAATCATGATTCATGATTCAATTCATGATTCATGATTCATGATTCAATTCATGATTTATGATTCGATTCATGATTTCATGATTCATGATTCATGATTTATTTTATGATTAATGATTCATGATTTATGATTCATGATTTATTTCATGATTAATGATTCATGATTCAATTCATGATTCATGAATCAATTTATGATTCATGATTCATGATTTATGATTCATGATTCATGATTTATGATTCAATTCATGATTCATGATTCATGAATCATGATTTTATTCATGATTAATGATTCATGATTCAATTCATGATTCAAGTCATGATTGATGTATCAATTTATGATTCATGATTCATGATTCATGATTCAATTCATGATTCATGATTCATGATTCATGATTTATTTTATGATTAATGATTCATGATTCATGATTTATTTCATGAATAATGATTCATGATTCAATTCATGATTCAATTCATGATTCATGAATCAATTTATGATTCATGATTCATGATTTATTATTCAATTCATGATTCATGATTCATGATTCATGATTTTATTCATGATTAATGATTCATGATTTAATTCATGATTCAAGTCATGATTCATGAATCAATTTATGATTCATGATTCATGATTCAATTCATGATTCATGATTCAATTCATGATTCATGATTTATGATTCATGATTCAATTCATGATTCATGAATCAATTTATGATTCATGATTCATGATTCATGATTCAATTCATGATTCATGATTCATGATTCAATTCATGATTCATGATTCAATTCATGATTCGATTCCTGATTCAATTCATGATTCATGATTCAATTCATGATTCATGAATCAATTTATGATTCATGATTCATGATTCAAGATTCAATTCATAATTCATGATTGATGATTCAATTCATGATTCATGCTTCATGATTGATGATTCAATTCATGATTCATGATTCAATTCATGATTCATGATTCAATTCATGATTCATGATTCAATTCATGATTCGATTCCTGATTCATTTCATGAATCATGATTCGATTTATGATTCTTGATTCATGATTAAATTCATAATTCATGATTCGATTCATGATTCATGATTAGTGATTAAATTCATGATTCAATTCATGATTCAATACATGATTCAATTCATGATTCATGATTCAATTCATGATTTAATTCATGATTCATGATTCGATTCATGATTCATGATTCAATTCATGATTCATGTTTTATGATTCAATGCATGATTCATGATTCAATTCATGATTCATGATTTAAGATTCATGATTCAATTCATGATTCATGATTCGATTCATGATTCATGATTCAATTCATGATTCATGTTTCATGATTCAATTCATGATTCATGATTCGATTCATTATTCATGATTCAATTCATGATTCATGATTCAAGATTCATGATTCAATTCATGATTCATGATTCGATTCATGAATCTTGATTCATGATTCATGATTTAATTCATGATTCATGATTCAATTCATGATTCAATTCATGATTCATGATTCGATTCATGATTCATGATTCAATTCATGTTTCATGATTCAATTCATGATTCATGATTCATGATTCGATTCATGAATCATGATTCAATTCATGATTCATGATTCAAGATTCATGATTCAATTCATGATTCATGATTCATGATTCAATTCATGATTCATGATTCATGATTCGATTCATGATTCATGATTCAATTCATGATTCATGATTCAAGATTCATAATTCAATTCATGATTCATGATTCGATTCATGAATCTTGATTCATGATTCATGATTCGATTCATGATTCATGATTCAATTCATGATTCATGATTCAATTCATGATTCAAGATTCAATTCATGATTCATGATTCATGATTCAATTCATGATTTATGATTCGATTCATGATTCAATTCATGATTCATGACTCAAGATTCATAATTCAATTCATGATTCATGATTCGATTCATGAATCTTGATTCATGATTCATGGTTCGATTCATGATTCATGATTCAATTCATGATTCATGATTCATGATTCAATTCATGATTTATGATTCGATTCATGATTCATGATTCATGATTCAATTCATGATTCATGATTCAATTCATGATTCAATTCATGATTTATAAATCAATTTATGATTCATGATTCATGATTTATGATTCAATTCATGATTCATGATTCATGATTCATGATTCATGATTTAATTCTTGATTCAATTCATGATTCAATTCATGATTCGTGAATCAATTTATGATTCATGATTCATGATTCAAATCATGATTCATGATTCATGATTCATGATTCATGATTCGATTCATGATTCATGATTCAATTCATGATTCATGATTCATGATTCAATTCATGATTCATGATTTATGATTCATGATTCAATAAATGATTCATGATTCAATTCATGATTCGATTCCTGATTCAATTCATGATTCATGATTCGATTTATGATTCATGATTCATAAATTCAATTCATGATTCATGATTCATGATTCAATTCAAGATTCATGATTCGATTCATGATTCATGATTCGATTCATGATTCATGATTCATGATTCAATTAATGATTCATGATTCATGATTCATGATTCGATTCATGATTCATGATTCAATTCATGATTCATGATTCAAGATTCATGATTCAATTCATGATTCATGATTCATGATTCAATTCATGATTCATGATTCATGATTCGATTCATGATTCATGATTCAATTCATGATTCATGATTCAAGATTCAATTCATGATTCATGATTCATGATTCATGATTCGATTCATGATTCATGATTCAATTCATGATTCATGATTCAAGATTCATGATTCAATTCATGATTCATGATTCATGATTCAATTCATGATTCATGATTCATGATTCGATTCATGATTCATGATTCAATTCATTATTCATGATTCAAGATTTATAATTCAATTCATGATTCATGATTCGATTCATGAATCTTGATTCAATTCATGATTCATGATTCAATTCATGATTTATGATTCGATTCATGATTCATGATTCGATTCATGAATCTTGATTCATGATTCATGATTGGATTCATGATTCATGATTCAATTTAGGATTCATGATTCAATTCATGATTCATGATTCATGAATCAATTCATGATTTATGATTCGATTCATGATTCATGATTCATGATTCAATTCATGATTCATGATTCAATTCATGATTCAATTCATGATTTATGAATCAATTTATGATTCATGATTCATGATTTATGAATCAATTCATGATTCATGATTCATGATTCCATTCATGATTCATGATTCGATTCATGATTCTTGATTCATGATTCGATTCATGATTCATTATTCAAGATTCAATTCATAATTCATGATTCATGATTCGATTCATGATTCATGATTCATGCTTCATGATTCATTATTCGATTCATGATTCATGATTCATGATTCAATTCAAGATTCATGATTCATGATTCAATTCATGATTCAATTCATGATTCATGATTCATGATTTGATTCATGATTCATGTTTAATGATTCAATTCATGATACAATTCAAGATTCATGATTCGATTCATGATTCATGATTCAATTCATGATTCATAATTCATGATTCATGATTCAATTCATGATTCATAATTCATGATTCATGATTCAATTCATGATTCATGATTCATAATTTATGATTCATTTCATGATTCATGATTCGATTCATGATTCAATTCATGATTCAATTTATGATTCATGATTCATGATTCGATTCATGATTCATGATTCGATTCATGATTTATGATTTGATTCATGATTCATGATTCAATTCATGATTCATGATTCGATTCATGAATCTTGATTCATGATTCATGATTCAATTCATGATTCATGATTCGAATCATGATTCATGATTCAATTCATGATTCATGATTCATGATTCAATTCATGATTTATGATTCGATTCATGATTCATGATTCAATTCATGATTCATGATTCATGATTCAATTCATGATTCAATTCATGATTTATGAATCGATTTATGATTCATGATTCATGATTTATGATTCAATTCATGATTCATGATTCATTATTCAATTCATGATTCAATTCATGATTTATGAATCAATTTATGATTCATGATTCATGATTCATGATTTAATTCATGATTCAATTCATGATTCAATTCATGATTCGTGAATCAATTTATGATTCATGATTCATGATTCAAATCATGATTCATGATTCATGATTCATGATTCGATTCATGATTCATGATTCAATTCATGATTCATGATTCATGATTCAATTCATGATTCATGATTCATAAATTCAATTCATGATTCATGATTCATGATTCAATTCAAGATTCATGATTCATGATTCAAATTATGATTCAATTCAAGATTCATGATTCGATTCATGATTCATGATTCGATTCATGATTCATGATTCATGATTGAATTCATGATTCATGATTCATGATTCAATTCATGATTCATGATTCGAATCATGATTCTTGATTCATGATTCAGGATTCGATTCATGATTCATGATTCAAGATTCAATTCATAATTCATGATTCATGATTCAATTCATGATTCATGCTTCATGATTGATGATTCAATTCATGATTCATGATTCAATTCATGATTCATGATTCAATTCATGATTCGATTCCTGATTCATTTCATGAATCATGATTCGATTTATGATTCTTGATTCATGATTAAATTCATAATTCATGATTCGATTCATGATTCATGATTAGTGATTAAATTCATGATTCAATTCATGATTCAATACATGATTCAATTCATGATTCATGATTCAATTCATGATTTAATTCATGATTCATGATTCGATTCATGATTCATGATTCAATTCATGATTCATGTTTTATGATTCAATTCATGATTCATGATTCAATTCATGATTCATGATTTAAGATTCATGATTCAATTCATGATTCATGATTCGATTCATGATTCATGATTCAATTCATGATTCATGTTTCATGATTCAATTCATGATTCATGATTCGATTCATTATTCATGATTCAATTCATGATTCATGATTCAAGATTCATGATTCAATTCATGATTCATGATTCGATTCATGAATCTTGATTCATGATTCATGATTTAATTCATGATTCATGATTCAATTCATGATTCAATTCATGATTCATGATTCGATTCATGATTCATGATTCAATTCATGTTTCATGATTCAATTCATGATTCATGATTCATGATTTGATTCATGAATCATGATTCAATTCATGATTCATGATTCAAGATTCATGATTCAATTCATGATTCATGATTCATGATTCAATTCATGATTCATGATTCGATTCATGATTCATGATTCAATTCATGATTCATGACTCAAGATTCATAATTCAATTCATGATTCATGATTCGATTCATGAATCTTGATTCATGATTCATGGTTCGATTCATGATTCATGATTCAATTCATGATTCATGATTCATGATTCAATTCATGATTTATGATTCGATTCATGATTCATGATTCATGATTCAATTCATGATTCATGATTCATGATTCAATTCATGATTCAATTCATGATTTATAAATCAATTTATGATTCATGATTCATGATTTATGATTCAATTCATGATTCATGATTCATGATTCATGATTCATGATTCATGATTTAATTCTTGATTCAATTCATGATTCAATTCATGATTCGTGAATCAATTTATGATTCATGATTCATGATTCAAATCATGATTCATGATTCATGATTCATGATTCATGATTCGATTCATGATTCATGATTCAATTCATGATTCATGATTCATGATTCAATTCATGATTCATGATTTATGATTCATGATTCAATAAATGATTCATGATTCAATTCATGATTCGATTCCTGATTCAATTCATGATTCATGATTCGATTTATGATTCATGATTCATAAATTCAATTCATGATTCATGATTCATGATTCAATTCAAGATTCATGATTCGATTCATGATTCATGATTCGATTCATGATTCATGATTCATGATTCAATTAATGATTCATGATTCATGATTCGATTCATGATTCATGATTCAATTCATGATTCATGATTCAAGATTCATGATTCAATTCATGATTCATGATTCATGATTCAATTCATGATTCATGATTCATGATTCGATTCATGATTCATGATTCAATTCATGATTCATGATTCAAGATTCAATTCATGATTCATGATTCATGATTCATGATTCGATTCATGATTCATGATTCAATTCATGATTCATGATTCAAGATTCATGATTCAATTCATGATTCATGATTCATGATTCAATTCATGATTCATGATTCATGATTCGATTCATGATTCATGATTCAATTCATTATTCATGATTCAAGATTTATAATTCAATTCATGATTCATGATTCGATTCATGAATCTTGATTCATGATTCATGATTCGATTCATGATTCATGATTCAATTCATGATTCATGATTCATGATTCAATTCATGATTTATGATTCGATTCATGATTCATGATTCGATTCATGAATCTTGATTCATGATTCATGATTGGATTCATGATTCATGATTCAATTTAGGATTCATGATTCAATTCATGATTCATGATTCATGAATCAATTCATGATTTATGATTCGATTCATGATTCATGATTCATGATTCAATTCATGATTCATGATTCAATTCATGATTCAATTCATGATTTATGAATCAATTTTTGATTCATGATTCATGATTTATGAATCAATTCATGATTCATGATTCATGATTCAATTCATGATTCATGATTCATGATTCAATTCATGATTCATGATTCAATTCATGACTCATGATTCAATTCATGATTCATGATTTGATTCATGATTCATGATTCAATTCATGAGTCATGATTCATGATTCAATTCATGATTCATGATTCATGATTCAATTCATGATTCAATTAATGATTCATAAATCAATTTATGTTTCATGATTCATGATTTATGATTCATGATTCATGATTCAATTCATGATTCAATTCATGATTCATGATTCGATTCGTGATTCATGATTCATGATTCGATTCATGATTCATTATTCATGATTCCTTTCATGATTCATGATTCGATTCATGATTCTTGATTCATGATTCGATTCATGATTCATTATTCAAGATTCAATTCATGATTCATAATTCATGATTCGATTTATGATTCATGATTCATGATTCATGATTCATGATTCAAATCATGATTCATTATTCGATTCATGATTCATGATTCATGAATCAATTCAAGATTCATGATTCATGATTCAATTCATGATTCAATTCATGATTCATGATTCATGATTTGACTCATGATTCATGATTAATGATTCAATTCATGATACAATTCAAGATTCATGATTCGATTCATGATTCATGATTCAATTCATGATTCATGATTCATGATTCAATTCATGATTCATAATTCATGATTCATGATTCAATTCATGATTCATGATTCATGATTCAATTCATGATTCATGACTCAAGATTCATAATTCAATTCATGATTCATGATTCGATTCATGAATCTTGATTCATGATTCATGGTTCGATTCATGATTCATGATTCAATTCATGATTCATGATTCATGATTCAATTCATGATTTATGATTCGATTCATGATTCATGATTCATGATTCAATTCATGATTCATGATTCATGATTCAATTCATGATTCAATTCATGATTTATAAATCAATTTATGATTCATGATTCATGATTTATGATTCAATTCATGATTCATGATTCATGATTCATGATTCATGATTCATGATTTAATTCTTGATTCAATTCATGATTCAATTCATGATTCGTGAATCAATTTATGATTCATGATTCATGATTCAAATCATGATTCATGATTCATGATTCATGATTCATGATTCGATTCATGATTCATGATTCAATTCATGATTCATGATTCATGATTCAATTCATGATTCATGATTTATGATTCATGATTCAATAAATGATTCATGATTCAATTCATGATTCGATTCCTGATTCAATTCATGATTCATGATTCGATTTATGATTCATGATTCATAAATTCAATTCATGATTCATGATTCATGATTCAATTCAAGATTCATGATTCGATTCATGATTCATGATTCGATTCATGATTCATGATTCATGATTCAATTAATGATTCATGATTCATGATTCGATTCATGATTCATGATTCAATTCATGATTCATGATTCAAGATTCATGATTCAATTCATGATTCATGATTCATGATTCAATTCATGATTCATGATTCATGATTCGATTCATGATTCATGATTCAATTCATGATTCATGATTCAAGATTCAATTCATGATTCATGATTCATGATTCATGATTCGATTCATGATTCATGATTCAATTCATGATTCATGATTCAAGATTCATGATTCAATTCATGATTCATGATTCATGATTCAATTCATGATTCATGATTCATGATTCGATTCATGATTCATGATTCAATTCATTATTCATGATTCAAGATTTATAATTCAATTCATGATTCATGATTCGATTCATGAATCTTGATTCATGATTCATGATTCGATTCATGATTCATGATTCAATTCATGATTCATGATTCATGATTCAATTCATGATTTATGATTCGATTCATGATTCATGATTCGATTCATGAATCTTGATTCATGATTCATGATTGGATTCATGATTCATGATTCAATTTAGGATTCATGATTCAATTCATGATTCATGATTCATGAATCAATTCATGATTTATGATTCGATTCATGATTCATGATTCATGATTCAATTCATGATTCATGATTCAATTCATGATTCAATTCATGATTTATGAATCAATTTTTGATTCATGATTCATGATTTATGAATCAATTCATGATTCATGATTCATGATTCAATTCATGATTCATGATTCATGATTCAATTCATGATTCATGATTCAATTCATGACTCATGATTCAATTCATGATTCATGATTTGATTCATGATTCATGATTCAATTCATGAGTCATGATTCATGATTCAATTCATGATTCATGATTCATGATTCAATTCATGATTCAATTAATGATTCATAAATCAATTTATGTTTCATGATTCATGATTTATGATTCATGATTCATGATTCAATTCATGATTCAATTCATGATTCATGATTCGATTCGTGATTCATGATTCATGATTCGATTCATGATTCATTATTCATGATTCCTTTCATGATTCATGATTCGATTCATGATTCTTGATTCATGATTCGATTCATGATTCATTATTCAAGATTCAATTCATGATTCATAATTCATGATTCGATTTATGATTCATGATTCATGATTCATGATTCATGATTCAAATCATGATTCATTATTCGATTCATGATTCATGATTCATGAATCAATTCAAGATTCATGATTCATGATTCAATTCATGATTCAATTCATGATTCATGATTCATGATTTGACTCATGATTCATGATTAATGATTCAATTCATGATACAATTCAAGATTCATGATTCGATTCATGATTCATGATTCAATTCATGATTCATGATTCATGATTCAATTCATGATTCATAATTCATGATTCATGATTCAATTCATGATTCATGATTCATGATTCGATTCATGATTCAATTCAAGATTCATGATTCGATTCATGATTCATGATTCGATTCATGATTCATGATTCGATTCATGATTCATTTCATGATTCATGATTCGATTCATGATTCAATTTATGATTTAATTCATGATTCATGATTCATGATTCGATTCATGATTCATGATTCGATTCGTGATTCATGATTCATGATTCAATTCATGATTCATGATTCATGATTCAATTCATGATTCATGATTCATGATTCATGATTTAATTCATGATTCATGATTCGATTCATGATTCAATTCATGATTCATGATTCATGATTCTTGATTCATGATTCATGATTCTATTCATGATTCATGATTCAATTCATGATTCGATTCCTGATTCTTGATTCATGATTCGATTCATGATTCATGATTCAAGATTCAATTCATAATTCATGATTCATGATTCAATTCATGATTCATGATTTATGATTGATGATTCAATTCATGATTCATGATTTAATTCATTATTCGATTCCTGATTCATTTCATGATTCATGATTTGATTTATGATTCTTGATTCATGATTCAATTCATGATTCATGATTCAATTCATGATTCATGATTAATGATTCAATTCATGATTCAATTCATTAATCATGATTCATTTCATGATTTAATTCATGATTCATGATTCGATTCATGATTCATGATTCATGATTCAATTCATGATTCATGATTCATGATTCGATTCATGATTCATGATTCAATTCATGATTCATGATTCAAGATTCATGATTCAATTCATGGTTCATGATTCATGATTCAAGATTCAATTCAAGATTCATGATTCATGATTCGATTCATGATTCATGATTCGATTCATGAATCTTGATTCATGATTCATGATTCGATTCATGATTCATGATTCAATTCATGATTCATGATTCATGATTCAATTCATGATTTATGATTCGATTCATGATTCATGATTCGATTCATTAATCTTAAATCATGATTCATGATTGGATTCATGATTCATGATTCAATTCATGATTCATGATTCAATTCATGATTCATGATTCATGATTCAATTCATGATTTATGATTCGATTCATGATTCATGATTCATGATTTAATTCATGATTCAATATTTCAATTCATGATTCAATTCATGATTTATGAATCAATTTATGATTCATGATTCATGATTTATCATTCAATTCATGATTCATGATTCATGATTCATGATTTAATTCATGATTCAATTCATGATTCAATTCATGATTCGTGAATCAATTTATGATTCATGATTCATGATTCAAATCATGATTCATGATTCATGATTCATGATTCGATTCATGATTCATGATTCAATTCATGATTCATGATTTATGATTCATGCATAAATAAATGATTCATGATTCAATTCATGATTCGATTCCTCATTCAATTCATGATTCATGATTCGATTTATGATTCATGATTCATAAATTCAATTCATGACTCATGATTCATGATTCAATTCAAGATTCATGATTCATGATTCAAATTATGATTCAATTCAAGATTCATGATTCGATTCATGATTCATGATTCGATTCATGATTCATGATTCATGATTCAAGTCATGATTCATTTCATGATTTATGATTCAATTCATGATTCATGATTCAATTCATGATTCGATTCCTGATTCATTTCATGATTCATGATTCGATTTATGATTCTTGATTCATGATTCAATTCATGATTCATGATTCGATTCATGATTCATGATTAGTGATTAAATTCATGATTCAATTCATGATTCAATTCATGATTCATGATTCATGATTTATGATTCAATTCATGATTCATGATTTAATTCATGATTAATGATTCATGATTCAATTCATGATTCAATTCATGACTCATGAATCAATTTATGATTCATGATTCAAGATTCATGATTCAATTCATGATTCATGATTCCTGATTCGATTCATGATTCATGATTCAATTCATGATTCATGATTCATGATTCAATTCATGATTCATGATTCAATTCATGATTCATGATTTATGATTCATGATTCAATTCATGATTCATGATTCAAGATTCATGATTCAATTCATGATTCATGATTCGATTCATGAATCTTGATTCATGATTCATGATTCGATTCATGATTCATGATTCATGATTCAATTCATGATTCAATTCATGATTCATTATTCATGATTCAATTCATGATTCATGATTCAATTCATGATTCATGATTCATGATTCAATTCATGATTTATGATTCGATTCATGATTCATGATTCATGATTCATGATTCATGATTTATTTTATGATTAATGATTCATGATTTATGATTCATGATTTATTTCATGATTAATGATTCATGATTCAATTCATGATTCATGAATCAATTTATGATTCATGATTCATGATTTATGATTCATGATTCATGATTTATGATTCAATTCATGATTCATGATTCATGATTCATGATTTTATTCATGATTAATGATTCATGATTCAATTCATGATTCAAGTCATGATTGATGTATCAATTTATGATTCATGATTCATGATTCATGATTCAATTCATGATTCATGATTCATGATTCATGATTTATTTTATGATTAATGATTCATGATTCATGATTTATTTCATGAATAATGATTCATGATTCAATTCATGATTCAATTCATGATTCATGAATCAATTTATGATTCATGATTCATGATTTATTATTCAATTCATGATTCATGATTCATGATTCATGATTTTATTCATGATTAATGATTCATGATTTAATTCATGATTCAAGTCATGATTCATGAATCAATTTATGATTCATGATTCATGATTCAATTCATGATTCATGATTCAATTCATGATTCATGATTTATGATTCATGATTCAATTCATGATTCATGAATCAATTTATGATTCATGATTCATGATTCATGATTCAATTCATGATTCATGATTCATGATTCAATTCATGATTCATGATTCAATTCATGATTCGATTCCTGATTCAATTCATGATTCATGATTCAATTCATGATTCATGAATCAATTTATGATTCATGATTCATGATTCAAGATTCAATTCATAATTCATGATTGATGATTCAATTCATGATTCATGCTTCATGATTGATGATTCAATTCATGATTCATGATTCAATTCATGATTCATGATTCAATTCATGATTCATGATTCAATTCATGATTCGATTCCTGATTCATTTCATGAATCATGATTCGATTTATGATTCTTGATTCATGATTAAATTCATAATTCATGATTCGATTCATGATTCATGATTAGTGATTAAATTCATGATTCAATTCATGATTCAATACATGATTCAATTCATGATTCATGATTCAATTCATGATTTAATTCATGATTCATGATTCGATTCATGATTCATGATTCAATTCATGATTCATGTTTTATGATTCAATGCATGATTCATGATTCAATTCATGATTCATGATTTAAGATTCATGATTCAATTCATGATTCATGATTCGATTCATGATTCATGATTCAATTCATGATTCATGTTTCATGATTCAATTCATGATTCATGATTCGATTCATTATTCATGATTCAATTCATGATTCATGATTCAAGATTCATGATTCAATTCATGATTCATGATTCGATTCATGAATCTTGATTCATGATTCATGATTTAATTCATGATTCATGATTCAATTCATGATTCAATTCATGATTCATGATTCGATTCATGATTCATGATTCAATTCATGTTTCATGATTCAATTCATGATTCATGATTCATGATTCGATTCATGAATCATGATTCAATTCATGATTCATGATTCAAGATTCATGATTCAATTCATGATTCATGATTCATGATTCAATTCATGATTCATGATTCATGATTCGATTCATGATTCATGATTCAATTCATGATTCATGATTCAAGATTCATAATTCAATTCATGATTCATGATTCGATTCATGAATCTTGATTCATGATTCATGATTCGATTCATGATTCATGATTCAATTCATGATTCATGATTCAATTCATGATTCAAGATTCAATTCATGATTCATGATTCATGATTCAATTCATGATTTATGATTCGATTCATGATTCAATTCATGATTCATGACTCAAGATTCATAATTCAATTCATGATTCATGATTCGATTCATGAATCTTGATTCATGATTCATGGTTCGATTCATGATTCATGATTCAATTCATGATTCATGATTCATGATTCAATTCATGATTTATGATTCGATTCATGATTCATGATTCATGATTCAATTCATGATTCATGATTCAATTCATGATTCAATTCATGATTTATAAATCAATTTATGATTCATGATTCATGATTTATGATTCAATTCATGATTCATGATTCATGATTCATGATTCATGATTTAATTCTTGATTCAATTCATGATTCAATTCATGATTCGTGAATCAATTTATGATTCATGATTCATGATTCAAATCATGATTCATGATTCATGATTCATGATTCATGATTCGATTCATGATTCATGATTCAATTCATGATTCATGATTCATGATTCAATTCATGATTCATGATTTATGATTCATGATTCAATAAATGATTCATGATTCAATTCATGATTCGATTCCTGATTCAATTCATGATTCATGATTCGATTTATGATTCATGATTCATAAATTCAATTCATGATTCATGATTCATGATTCAATTCAAGATTCATGATTCGATTCATGATTCATGATTCGATTCATGATTCATGATTCATGATTCAATTAATGATTCATGATTCATGATTCATGATTCGATTCATGATTCATGATTCAATTCATGATTCATGATTCAAGATTCATGATTCAATTCATGATTCATGATTCATGATTCAATTCATGATTCATGATTCATGATTCGATTCATGATTCATGATTCAATTCATGATTCATGATTCAAGATTCAATTCATGATTCATGATTCATGATTCATGATTCGATTCATGATTCATGATTCAATTCATGATTCATGATTCAAGATTCATGATTCAATTCATGATTCATGATTCATGATTCAATTCATGATTCATGATTCATGATTCGATTCATGATTCATGATTCAATTCATTATTCATGATTCAAGATTTATAATTCAATTCATGATTCATGATTCGATTCATGAATCTTGATTCAATTCATGATTCATGATTCATGATTCAATTCATGATTTATGATTCGATTCATGATTCATGATTCGATTCATGAATCTTGATTCATGATTCATGATTGGATTCATGATTCATGATTCAATTTAGGATTCATGATTCAATTCATGATTCATGATTCATGAATCAATTCATGATTTATGATTCGATTCATGATTCATGATTCATGATTCAATTCATGATTCATGATTCAATTCATGATTCAATTCATGATTTATGAATCAATTTATGATTCATGATTCATGATTTATGAATCAATTCATGATTCATGATTCATGATTCAATTCATGATTCATGATTCATGATTCAATTCATGATTCATGATTCAATTCATGACTCATGATTCAATTCATGATTCATGAATTGATTCATGATTCATGATTCAATTCATGAGTCATGATTCATGATTCAATTCATGATTCATGATTCATGATTCAATTCATGATTCAATTAATGATTCATAAATCAATTTATGTTTCATGATTCATGATTTATGATTCATGATTCATGATTCAATTCATGATTCAATTCATGATTCATGATTCGATTCGTGATTCATGATTCATGATTCGATTCATGATTCATTATTCAAGATTCAATTCATGATTCATAATTCATGATTCGATTTATGATTCATGATTCATGATTCATGATTCATGATTCAAATCATGATTCATTATTCGATTCATGATTCATGATTCATGAATCAATTCAAGATTCATGATTCATGATTCAATTCATGATTCAATTCATGATTCATGATTCATGATTTGACTCATGATTCATGATTAATGATTCAATTCATGAAACAATTCAAGATTCATGATTCGATTCATGATTCATGATTCAATTCATGATTCATGATTCATGATTCAATTCATGATTCATAATTCATGATTCATGATTCAATTCATGATTCATGATTCATAATTTATGATTCATAATTTATGATTCATTTCATGATTCATGATTCGATTCATGATTCAATTCATGATTCAATTCATGATTCATGATTCATGATTCGATTCATGATTCAATTCAAGATTCATGATTCGATTCATGATTCATGATTCGATTCATGATTCATTTCATGATTCATGATTCGATTCATGATTCAATTTATGATTTAATTCATGATTCATGATTCATGATTCGATTCATGATTCATGATTCGATTCGTGATTCATGATTCATGATTCAATTCATGATTCATGATTCATGATTCAATTCATGATTCATGATTCATGATTCATGATTTAATTCATGATTCATGATTCGATTCATGATTCAATTCATGATTCATGATTCATGATTCTTGATTCATGATTCATGATTCTATTCATGATTCATGATTCAATTCATGATTCGATTCCTGATTCTTGATTCATGATTCGATTCATGATTCATGATTCAAGATTCAATTCATAATTCATGATTCATGATTCAATTCATGATTCATGATTTATGATTGATGATTCAATTCATGATTCATGATTTAATTCATTATTCGATTCCTGATTCATTTCATGATTCATGATTTGATTTATGATTCTTGATTCATGATTCAATTCATGATTCATGATTCAATTCATGATTCATGATTAATGATTCAATTCATGATTCAATTCATTAATCATGATTCATTTCATGATTTAATTCATGATTCATGATTCGATTCATGATTCATGATTTGATTCATGATTCATGATCAATTCATGAGTCATGATTCATGATTCAATTCATGATTTCATGATTCATGATTCAATTCATGATTCAATTAATGATTCATAAATCAATTTATGTTTCATGATTCATGATTTATGATTCATGATTCATGATTCAATTCATGATTCAATTCATGATTCATGATTCGATTCGTGATTCATGATTCATGATTCGATTCATGATTCATTATTCAAGATTCAATTCATGATTCATAATTCATGATTCGATTTATGATTCATGATTCATGATTCATGATTCATGATTCAAATCATGATTCATTATTCGATTCATGATTCATGATTCATGAATCAATTCAAGATTCATGATTCATGATTCAATTCATGATTCAATTCATGATTCATGATTCATGATTTGACTCATGATTCATGATTAATGATTCAATTCATGAAACAATTCAAGATTCATGATTCGATTCATGATTCATGATTCAATTCATGATTCATGATTCATGATTCAATTCATGATTCATAATTCATGATTCATGATTCAATTCATGATTCATGATTCATAATTTATGATTCATAATTTATGATTCATTTCATGATTCATGATTCGATTCATGATTCAATTCATGATTCAATTCATGATTCATGATTCATGATTCGATTCATGATTCAATTCAAGATTCATGATTCGATTCATGATTCATGATTCGATTCATGATTCATGATTCGATTCATGATTCATTTCATGATTCATGATTCGATTCATGATTCAATTTATGATTTAATTCATGATTCATGATTCATGATTCGATTCATGATTCATGATTCGATTCGTGATTCATGATTCATGATTCGATTCATGATTCATTTCATGATTCATGATTCGATTCATGATTCAATTTATGATTTAATTCATGATTCATGATTCATGATTCGATTCATGATTCATGATTCGATTCGTGATTCATGATTCATGATTCAATTCATGATTCATGATTCATGATTCAATTCATGATTCATGATTCATGATTCATGATTTAATTCATGATTCATGATTCGATTCATGATTCAATTCATGATTCATGATTCATGATTCTTGATTCATGATTCATGATTCTATTCATGATTCATGATTCAATTCATGATTCGATTCCTGATTCTTGATTCATGATTCGATTCATGATTCATGATTCAAGATTCAATTCATAATTCATGATTCATGATTCAATTCATGATTCATGATTTATGATTGATGATTCAATTCATGATTCATGATTTAATTCATTATTCGATTCCTGATTCATTTCATGATTCATGATTTGATTTATGATTCTTGATTCATGATTCAATTCATGATTCATGATTCAATTCATGATTCATGATTAATGATTCAATTCATGATTCAATTCATTAATCATGATTCATTTCATGATTTAATTCATGATTCATGATTCGATTCATGATTCATGATTCATTATTCGATTCATGATTCATGATTCAATTCATGATTCATGATTCAAGATTCATGATTCAATTCATGATTCATGATTCATGATTCAAGATTCAATTCAAGATTCATGATTCGATTCATGATTCATGATTCGATTCATGAATCTTGATTCATGATTCATGATTCGATTCATGATTCATGATTCAATTCATGATTCATGATTCATGATTCAATTCATGATTTATGATTCGATTCATGATTCATGATTCGATTCATTAATCTTAAATCATGATTCATGATTGGATTCATGATTCATGATTCAATTCATGATTCATGATTCAATTCATGATTCATGATTCATGATTCAATTCATGATTTATGATTCGATTCATGATTCATGATTCATGATTTAATTCATGATTCAATATTTCAATTCATGATTCAATTCATGATTTATGAATTAATTTATGATTCATGATTCATGATTTATCATTCAATTCATGATTCATGATTCATGATTCATGATTTAATTCATGATTCAATTCATGATTCAATTCATGATTCGTGAATCAATTTATGATTCATGATTCATGATTCAAATCATGATTCATGATTCATGATTCATGATTCGATTCATGATTCATGATTCAATTCATGATTCATGATTTATGATTCATGCATAAATAAATGATTCATGATTCAATTCATGATTCGATTCCTCATTCAATTCATGATTCATGATTCGATTTATGATTCATGATTCATAAATTCAATTCATGACTCATGATTCATGATTCAATTCAAGATTCATGATTCATGATTCAAATTATGATTCAATTCAAGATTCATGATTCGATTCATGATTCATGATTCGATTCATGATTCATGATTCATGATTCAAGTCATGATTCATTTCATGATTTATGATTCAATTCATGATTCATGATTCAATTCATGATTCGATTCCTGATTCATTTCATGATTCATGATTCGATTTATGATTCTTGATTCATGATTCAATTCATGATTCATGATTCGATTCATGATTCATGATTAGTGATTAAATTCATGATTCAATTCATGATTCAATTCATGATTCATGATTCATGATTTATGATTCAATTCATGATTCATGATTCATGATTCATGATTTAATTCATGATTAATGATTCATGATTCAATTCATGATTCAATTCATGACTCATGAATCAATTTATGATTCATGATTCAAGATTCATGATTCAATTCATGATTCATGATTCCTGATTCGATTCATGATTCATGATTCAATTCATGATTCATGATTCATGATTCAATTCATGATTCATGATTTATGATTCATGATTCAATTCATGATTCATGATTCAAGATTCATGATTCAATTCATGATTCATGATTCGATTCATGAATCTTGATTCATGATTCATGATTCGATTCATGATTCATGATTCATGATTCAATTCATGATTCAATTCATGATTCATTATTCATGATTCAATTCATGATTCATGATTCAATTCATGATTCATGATTAATGATTCAATTCATGATTTATGATTCGATTCATGATTCATGATTCATGATTCATGATTCATGATTTATTTTATGATTAATGATTCATGATTTATGATTCATGATTTATTTCATGATTAATGATTCATGATTCAATTCATGATTCATGAATCAATTTATGATTCATGATTCATGATTTATGATTCATGATTCATGATTTATGATTCAATTCATGATTCATGATTCATGATTCATGATTTTATTCATGATTAATGATTCATGATTCAATTCATGATTCAAGTCATGATTGATGTATCAATTTATGATTCATGATTCATGATTCATGATTCAATTCATGATTCATGATTCATGATTCATGATTTATTTTATGATTAATGATTAATGATTCATGATTTATTTCATGAATAATGATTCATGATTCAATTCATGATTCAATTCATGATTCATGAATCAATTTATGATTCATGATTCATGATTTATTATTCAATTCATGATTCATGATTCATGATTCATGATTTTATTCATGATTAATGATTCATGATTTAATTCATGATTCAAGTCATGATTCATGAATCAATTTATGATTCATGATTCATGATTCAATTCATGATTCATGATTCAATTCATGATTCATGATTTATGATTCATGATTCAATTCATGATTCATGAATCAATTTATGATTCATGATTCATGATTCATGATTCAATTCATGATTCATGATTCATGATTCAATTCATGATTCATGATTCAATTCATGATTCGATTCCTGATTCAATTCATGATTCATGATTCAATTCATGATTCATGAATCAATTTATGATTCATGATTCATAATTCATGATTCAATTCATGATTCATGATTCATGATTCAATTCATGATTCATGATTCAATTCATGATTCGATTCCTGATTCAATTCATGATTCATGATTCAATTCATGATTCATGATTCATGATTCAATTCATGATTCATGATTTATGATTCATGATTCAATTCATGATTCATGATTCAATTCATGATTTGATTCCTGATTCAATTCATGATTCATGATTCGATTTATGATTCATGATTCATAAATTCAATTCATGATTCATGATTCATGATTCAATTCATGATTCGATTCCTGATTCAATTAATGATTCATGATTCAATTCATGATTCATGATTCAATTCATGATTACATCCATGATTCAATTCATGATTCATGATTCAAATTATGATTCAATTCATGATTCATGTTTCATGATTAATGATTCAATTCATGATTCAATTCATGATTCAATTCATGATTCATAATTCTATCCATGATTCATAATTAAATTCATGATTCATAATTCATGATTCAATTCATGATTCATTATTCATGATTCAATTCATGATTCATGATTCGATTCATGATTCTTGAATCATGATTCATGATTCAATTCATGATTCATGATTCGATTCATGATTCATGATTCATGATTCAATTCATGATTAATGATTCATGATTCAATTCATGATTCATGATTCGATTCATGATTCATGATTCAATTCATGATTCATGATTCATGATTCAATTCATGATTCATGATTCATGATTCATGATTTAATTCATGATTCATGATTCGATTCATGATTCATGATTCTTGATTCATGATTCATGATTCTATTCATGATTCATGATTCATGATTCGATTCATGATTCGATTCATGATTCTTGATTCATGATTCGATTCATGATTCATGATTCAAGATTCAATTCATAATTCTTGATTCATGATTCTATTCATGATTCATGATTCATGATTCGATTCATGATTTGATTCATGATTCTTGATTCATGATTCGATTCATGATTCATGATTCAAGATTCAATTCATAATTCATGATTCATGATTCAATTCATGATTCATGATTCAATTCATTATTCGATTCCTGATTCATTTCATGATTCATGATTTGATTTATGATTCTTGATTCATGATTCAATTCATGATTCATGATTCAATTCATGATTCATGATTAATGATTCAATTCATGATTCAATTCATGATTCATGATTCATTTCATTATTCAATTCATGATTCTTGTTTCGATTCATGATTCATGATTCAATTCATGATTCAATTCATGATTCAATTCATGATTCATGATTCGATTCATGATTCATGATTCAATTCATGATTCATGATTCATGATTCAATTCATGATTCATGATTCATGATTCATGATTCGATTCATGATTCATGATTCAATTCATGATTCATGATTCAAGATTCATGATTCAATTCATGATTCATGATTCATGATTCAAGTCATGATTCATGATTCATGATTCGATTCATGATTCATGATTCAATTCATGATTCATGATTCAAGATTCATAATTCAATTCATGATTCATGATTCGATTCATGAATCTTGATTTATGATTCATGATTCAATTCATGATTTAATTCATGATTCATGATTCATGATTCATGATTCATTTAATGATTTATGATTCGATTCATGATTCATGATTCGATTCATGAATCTTGATTCATGATTCATGATTGGATTCATGATTCATGATTCAATTCATGATTCAATTCATGATTTATGAATCAATTTATGATTCATGAATTATGATTTATGATTCAATTCATGATTCATGATTCATGATTCATGATTCATGATTCATGATTTAATTCATGATTCAATTCATGATTCAATTCATGATTTGTGAATCAATTTATGATTCATGATTCATGATTCAAATCATGATTCATGATTCATGATTCATGATTCATGATTTATGATTCGATTCATGATTCATGATTCAATTCATGATTCATGATTTATGATTCATGATTCAATAAATTATTCATGATTCAATTCATGATTCGATTCCTGATTCAATTCATGATTTATGATTCGATTTATGATTCATGATTCATAAATTCAATTCATGATTCATGATTCATGATTCAATTCAAGATTCATGATTCATGATTCAAATTATGATTCAATTCAAGATTCATGATTCGATTCATGATTCATGATTCGATTCATGATTCATGATTCATGATTCAATTCATGATTCATGATTCATGATTCATGAGTCAATTTATGATTCATGATTCGAATCATGATTCTTGATTCATGATTCGATTCATGATTCATGATTCAAGATTCAATTCATAATTCATGATTCATGATTCAATTCATGATTCATGATTCGAATCATGATTCATGATTCAATTCATGATTCATGGTTCATGATTCAATTCATGATTCATGATTTGAATCATGATTATTGATTCATGATTCGATTCATGATTCATGATTCAAGATTCAATTCATAATTCATGATTCATGATTCAATTCATGATTCATGATTCGATTCATGATTCATCATTCAATTCATGATTCATGATTCAAGATTCATGATTCAATTCATGATTCATGATTCATGATTGATGATTCGATTCATGATTCATGATTCAATTCATGATTTATGATTCAAGATTCATGATTCAATTCATGATTCATGATTCGATTCATGAATCTTGATTCATGATTCATGATTTGATTCATGATTCATTATTCATGATTCAAATCATGATTCATGATTCAATTTATGATTCATGATTCATGATTCAATTCATGATTTATGATTCGATTCATGATTCATGATTCATGATTCAATTCATAATTCATGATTCATGATTCATGATTCATGATTTATTTTATGATTAATGATTCATGATTCATGATTCATGATTTATTTCATGATTAATGATTCATGATTCAATTCATGATTCAATTCGTGATTCATTAATCAATTTATGATTCATGATTCATGATTTATGATTCAATTCTTGATTCATGATTCATGATTTATGATTCAAGTCATGATTCATGAATCAATTTATGATTCATGATTCATGATTCATGATTCAATTCATGATTCATGATTCAATTCATGATTCATGATTTATGATTCATGATTCAATTCATGATTCATGATTCAATTCATGATTTGATTCCTGATTCAATTCATGATTCGATTTATGATTCATGATTCATAAATTCAATTCATGATTTATGATTCATGATTCAATTCATGATTCATGATTCATGTTTCAATTCATGATTACATTCATGATTCAATTCATGATTCATGATTTAAATTATGATTCAATTCATGATTCATGATTCATGATTAATGATTCAATTCATGATTCAATTCATGATTCATGATTCTATCCATGATTCATAATTCAATTCATGATTCATAATTCATGATTCATGATTCAATTCATGATTCATTATTCATGATTCAATTCATGATTCATGATTCGATTCATGATTCTTGATTCATGATTCATGATTCAATTCATGATTCATGATTCATGATTCAATTCATGATTCATGATTCATGATTCAATTCATGATTCATGATTCATGATTCAATTCATGATTCATGATTCATGATTTAATTCATGATTCATGATTTGATTCATGATTCAATTCATGATTCAATTCATGATTAATGATTCATGATTCAATTCATGATTCATGATTCGATTCATGATTCATGATTCATGATTCAATTCATGATTCATGATTCATGATTCAATTCATGATTCATGATTCAATTCATGATTCATGATTCAATTCATGACTCATGATTCATGATTCAATTCATGATTCATGATTTGATTCATGATTCATGATTCAATTCATGAGTCATGATTCATGATTCAATTCATGATTCATGATTCATGATTCATGATTCATGATTCAATTCATGATTCAATTCATGATTCATGAATCAATTTATGTTTCATGATTCATGATTTATGATTCATGATTCATGATTCGATTCATGATTCATGATTCATGATTCCATTCATGATTCATGATTCGATTCATGATTCTTGATTCATGATTCGATTCATGATTCATTATTCAAGATTCAATTCATAATTCATGATTCATGATTCGATTCATGATTCATTAATTCATGCTTCATGATTCATTATTCGATTCATGATTCATGATTCATGATTCAATTCAAGATTCATTATTCATGATTGAATTCATGATTCAATTCATGATTCATGATTCATGATTTGATTCATGATTCATGTTTAATGATTCAATTCATGATACAATTCAAGATTCATGATTCGATTCATGATTCATGATTCAATTCATGATTCATAATTCATGATTCATGATTCAATTCATGATTCATAATTCATGATTCATGATTCAATTCATGATTCATGATTCATAATTTATGATTCATTTCATGATTCATGATTCGATTCATGATTCAATTCATGATTCAATTCATGATTCATGATTCATGATTCGATTCATGATTCATGATTCGATTCATGATTTATGATTTGATTCATGATTCATGATTCAATTCATGATTCATGATTCGATTCATGAATCTTGATTCATGATTCATGATTCAATTCATGATTCATGATTCGAATCATGATTCATGATTCAATTCATGATTCATGATTCATGATTCAATTCATGATTTATGATTCGATTCATGATTCATGATTCATGATTCAATTCATGATTCATGATTCATGATTCAATTCATGATTCAATTCATGATTTATGAATCGATTTATGATTCATGATTCATGATTTATGATTCAATTCATGATTCATGATTCATGATTCAATTCATGATTTATGAATCAATTTATGATTCATGATTCATGATTCATGATTTAATTCATGATTCAATTCATGATTCAATTCATGATTCGTGAATCAATTTATGATTCATGATTCATGATTCAAATCATGATTCATGATTCATGATTCATGATTCATGATTCATGATTCATGATTCATGATTCATGATTCATGATTCGATTCATGATTCATGATTCAATTCATGATTCATGATTCATGATTCAATTCATGATTCATGATTTATGATTCATGATTCAATAAATGATTCATGATTCAATTCATGATTCGATTCCTTATTCAATTCATGATTCATGATTCGATTTATGATTCATGATTCATAAATTCAATTCATGATTCATGATTCATGATTCAATTCAAGATTCATGATTCATGATTCAAATTATGATTCAATTCAAGATTCATGATTCGATTCATGATTCATGATTCGATTCATGATTCATGATTCATGATTGAATTCATGATTCCTGATTCAATTCATGATTCATGATTCGAATCATGATTCTTGATTCATGATTCATGATTCGATTCATGATTCATGATTCAAGATTCAATTCATAATTCATGATTCATGATTCAATTCATGATTCATGCTTCATGATTCATGATTCAATTCATGATTCATGATTCAATTCATGATTCATGATTCAATTCATGATTCATGATTCAATTCATGATTCGATTCCTGATTCATTTCATGAATCATGATTCGATTTATGATTCTTGATTCATGATTAAATTCATAATTCATGATTCGATTCATGATTCATGATTAGTGATTAAATTCATGATTCAATTCATGATTCAATACATGATTCAATTCATGATTCATGATTCAATTCATGATTTAATTCATGATTCATGATTCGATTCATGATTCATGATTCAATTCATGATTCATGTTTTATGATTCAATTCATGATTCATGATTCAATTCATGATTCAATTCATGATTCATGATTCGATTCATGATTCATGATTCAATTCATGTTTCATGATTCAATTCATGATTCATGATTCATGATTCGATTCATGAATCATGATTCAATTCATGATTCATGATTCAAGATTCATGATTCAATTCATGATTCATGATTCATGATTCAATTCATGATTCATGATTCATGATTCGATTCATGATTCATGATTCAATTCATGATTCATGATTCAAGATTCATAATTCAATTCATGATTCATGATTCGATTCATGAATCTTGATTCATGATTCATGATTCGATTCATGATTCATGATTCAATTCATGATTCATGATTCAATTCATGATTCAAGATTCAATTCATGATTCATGATTCATGATTCAATTCATGATTTATGATTCGATTCATGATTCAATTCATGATTCATGACTCAAGATTCATAATTCAATTCATGATTCATGATTCGATTCATAAATCTTGATTCATGATTCATGGTTCGATTCATGATTCATGATTCAATTCATGATTCATGATTCATGATTCAATTCATGATTTATGATTCGATTCATGATTCATGATTCATGATTCAATTCATGATTCATGATTCATGATTCAAGTCATGATTCAATTCATGATTTATAAATCAATTTATGATTCATGATTCATGATTTATGATTCAATTCATGATTCATGATTCATGATTCATGATTCATGATTTAATTCTTGATTCAATTCATGATTCAATTCATGATTCGTGAATCAATTTATGATTCATGATTCATGATTCAAATCATGATTCATGATTCATGATTCATGATTCATGATTCGATTCATGATTCATGATTCAATTCATGATTCATGATTCATGATTCAATTCATGATTCATGATTTATGATTCATGATTCAATTTATGATTCATGATTCATAAATTCAAGATTCGATTCCTGATTCAATTCATGATTCATGATTCGATTTATGATTCATGATTCATAAATTCAATTCATGATTCATGATTCAATTCAAGATTCATGATTCGATTCATGATTCATGATTCGATTCATGATTCATGATTCATGATTCAATTCATGATTCATGATTCAAGATTCATGATTCAATTCATGATTCATGATTCGAATCATGATTCTTGATTCATGATTCATGATTCGATTCATGATTCATGATTCAAGATTCAATTCATAATTCATGATTCATGATTCAATTCATGATTAATGCTTCATGATTCATGATTCAATTCATGATTCATGATTCAATTCATGATTCATGATTCAATTCATGATTCATGATTCAATTCATGATTCATGATTCAATTCATGATTCGATTCCTGATTCATTTCATGATTCATGATTCGATTTATGATTCTTGATTCATGATTCAATTCATGATTCATGATTCGATTCATGATTCATGATTAGTGATTCAATTCATGATTCAATTCATGATTCAATTCATGATTCATGATTCAATTCATGATTTAATTCATGATTCATGATTCGATTCATGATTCATGATTCAATTCATGATTCATGTTTCATGATTCAATTCATGATTCATGATTCAATTCATGATTCATGATTCAATTCATGATTCATGATTCAAGATTCATGATTCAATTCATGATTCATGATTCGATTCATGATTCATGATTCAATTCATGATTCATGTTTCATGATTCAATTCATGATTCATGATTCGATTCATGATTCATGATTCAATTCATGATTCATGATTCAAGATTCATGATTCAATTCATGATTCATGATTCGATTCATGAATCTTGATTCATGATTCGATACATGATTCATGATTCATGATTCAATTCATGATTCATGATTCAATTCATGATTCATGATTCAATTCATGATTCATAATTCATGATTCAATTCATGATTTATGATTCGATTCATGATTCATGATTCATGATTCATGATTCATGATTCATGATTTATGATTCGATTCATGATTCATGATTCATGATCCATGATTCAATTCATGATTCAATTCATGATTCAATTCATGATTCATGTATCAATTTATGATTCCTGATTCATAAATTCAATTCATGATTCATGATTCATGATTCAATTCATGATTCATGATTCAATTCATGATTCATGATTCAATTCATGATTACATTCATGATTCAATTCATGATTCATCATTCAAATTATGATTCAATTCATGATTCATGATTCATGATTAATGATTTAATTCATGATTCAATTCATGATTCATGATTCATGATTCATGATTCAAGATTCAATTCATGTTTCATGATTCATGATTCAATTCATGATTCATGATTCATGATTCATGATTTAATTCATGATTCATGATTCGATTCATGATTCATGATTCTTGATTCATGATTCATGATTCTATTCATGATTCATGATTCATGATTCGATTCATGATTCGATTCATGATTCGATTCATGATTCTTGATTCATGATTCGATTCATGATTCATGATTCAAGATTCAATTCATAATTCTTGATTCATGATTCATGATTCTATTCATGATTCATGATTCATGATTCGATTCATGATTCAATTCATGATTCATGATTCAAGATTCAATTCATAATTCATGATTCATGATTCAATTCATGATTCATTATTCAATTCATGATTCATGATTCATGATTTAATTCATGATTCATGATTTGATTCATGATTCAATTCATGATTCAATTCATGATTAATGATTCATGATTCAATTCATGATTCATGATTCGATTCATGATTCATGATTCATGATTCAATTCATGATTCATGATTCATGATTCAATTCATGATTCATGATTCAATTCATGATTCATGATTCAATTCATGACTCATGATTCATGATTCAATTCATGATTCATGATTTGATTCATGATTCATGATTCAATTCATGAGTCATGATTCATGATTCAATTCATGATTCATGATTCATGATTCATGATTCATGATTCAATTCATGATTCAATTCATGATTCATGAATCAATTTATGTTTCATGATTCATGATTTATGATTCATGATTCATGATTCGATTCATGATTCATGATTCATGATTCCATTCATGATTCATGATTCGATTCATGATTCTTGATTCATGATTCGATTCATGATTCATTATTCAAGATTCAATTCATAATTCATGATTTATGATTCGATTCATGATTCATTAATTCATGCTTCATGATTCATTATTCGATTCATGATTCATGATTCATGATTCAATTCAAGATTCATTATTCATGATTGAATTCATGATTCAATTCATGATTCATGATTCATGATTTGATTCATGATTCATGTTTAATGATTCAATTCATGATACAATTCAAGATTCATGATTCGATTCATGATTCATGATTCAATTCATGATTCATAATTCATGATTCATGATTCAATTCATGATTCATAATTCATGATTCATGATTCAATTCATGATTCATGATTCATAATTTATGATTCATTTCATGATTCATGATTCGATTCATGATTCAATTCATGATTCAATTCATGATTCATGATTCATGATTCGATTCATGATTCATGATTCGATTCATGATTTATGATTTGATTCATGATTCATGATTCAATTCATGATTCATGATTCGATTCATGAATCTTGATTCATGATTCATGATTCAATTCATGATTCATGATTCGAATCATGATTCATGATTCAATTCATGATTCATGATTCATGATTCAATTCATGATTTATGATTCGATTCATGATTCATGATTCATGATTCAATTCATGATTCATGATTCATGATTCAATTCATGATTCAATTCATGATTTATGATTCAATTCATGATTCATGATTCATGATTCAATTCATGATTTATGAATCAATTTATGATTCATGATTCATGATTCATGATTTAATTCATGATTCAATTCATGATTCAATTCATGATTCGTGAATCAATTTATGATTCATGATTCATGATTCAAATCATGATTCATGATTCATGATTCATGATTCATGATTCATGATTCATGATTCATGATTCATGATTCATGATTCGATTCATGATTCATGATTCAATTCATGATTCATGATTCATGATTCAATTCATGATTCATGATTTATGATTCATGATTCAATAAATGATTCATGATTCAATTCATGATTCGATTCCTTATTCAATTCATGATTCATGATTCGATTTATGATTCATGATTCATAAATTCAATTCATGATTCATGATTCATGATTCAATTCAAGATTCATGATTCATGATTCAAATTATGATTCAATTCAAGATTCATGATTCGATTCATGATTCATGATTCGATTCATGATTCATGATTCATGATTGAATTCATGATTCCTGATTCAATTCATGATTCATGATTCGAATCATGATTCTTGATTCATGATTCATGATTCGATTCATGATTCATGATTCAAGATTCAATTCATAATTCATGATTCATGATTCAATTCATGATTCATGCTTCATGATTGATGATTCAATTCATGATTCATGATTCAATTCATGATTCATGATTCAATTCATGATTCATGATTCAATTCATGATTCGATTCCTGATTCATTTCATGAATCATGATTCGATTTATGATTCTTGATTCATGATTAAATTCATAATTCATGATTCGATTCATGATTCATGATTAGTGATTAAATTCATGATTCAATTCATGATTCAATACATGATTCAATTCATGATTCATGATTCAATTCATGATTTAATTCATGATTCATGATTCGATTCATGATTCATGATTCAATTCATGATTCATGTTTTATGATTCAATTCATGATTCATGATTCAATTCATGATTCAATTCATGATTCATGATTCGATTCATGATTCATGATTCAATTCATGTTTCATGATTCAATTCATGATTCATGATTCATGATTCGATTCATGAATCATGATTCAATTCATGATTCATGATTCAAGATTCATGATTCAATTCATGATTCATGATTCATGATTCAATTCATGATTCATGATTCATGATTCGATTCATGATTCATGATTCAATTCATGATTCATGATTCAAGATTCATAATTCAATTCATGATTCATGATTCGATTCATGAATCTTGATTCATGATTCATGATTCGATTCATGATTCATGATTCAATTCATGATTCATGATTCAATTCATGATTCAAGATTCAATTCATGATTCATGATTCATGATTCAATTCATGATTTATGATTCGATTCATGATTCAATTCATGATTCATGACTCAAGATTCATAATTCAATTCATGATTCATGATTCGATTCATAAATCTTGATTCATGATTCATGGTTCGATTCATGATTCATGATTCAATTCATGATTCATGATTCATGATTCAATTCATGATTTATGATTCGATTCATGATTCATGATTCATGATTCAATTCATGATTCATGATTCATGATTCAAGTCATGATTCAATTCATGATTTATAAATCAATTTATGATTCATGATTCATGATTTATGATTCAATTCATGATTCATGATTCATGATTCATGATTCATGATTTAATTCTTGATTCAATTCATGATTCAATTCATGATTCGTGAATCAATTTATGATTCATGATTCATGATTCAAATCATGATTCATGATTCATGATTCATGATTCATGATTCGATTCATGATTCATGATTCAATTCATGATTCATGATTCATGATTCAATTCATGATTCATGATTTATGATTCATGATTCAATTTATGATTCATGATTCATAAATTCAAGATTCGATTCCTGATTCAATTCATGATTCATGATTCGATTTATGATTCATGATTCATAAATTCAATTCATGATTCATGATTCAATTCAAGATTCATGATTCGATTCATGATTCATGATTCGATTCATGATTCATGATTCATGATTCAATTCATGATTCATGATTCAAGATTCATGATTCAATTCATGATTCATGATTCGAATCATGATTCTTGATTCATGATTCATGATTCGATTCATGATTCATGATTCAAGATTCAATTCATAATTTATGATTCATGATTCAATTCATGATTAATGCTTCATGATTCATGATTCAATTCATGATTCATGATTCAATTCATGATTCATGATTCAATTCATGATTCATGATTCAATTCATGATTCGATTCCTGATTCATTTCATGATTCATGATTCGATTTATGATTCTTGATTCATGATTCAATTCATGATTCATGATTCGATTCATGATTCATGATTAGTGATTAAATTCATGATTCAATTCATGATTCAATTCATGATTCAATTCATGATTCATGATTCAATTCATGATTTAATTCATGATTCATGATTCGATTCATGATTCATGATTCAATTCATGATTCATGTTTCATGATTCAATTCATGATTCATGATTCAATTCATGATTCATGATTCAATTCATGATTAATGATTCAAGATTCATGATTCAATTCATGATTCATGATTCGATTCATGATTCATGATTCAATTCATGATTCATGTTTCATGATTCAATTCATGATTCATGATTCGATTCATGATTCATGATTCAATTCATGATTCATGATTCAAGATTCATGATTCAATTCATGATTCATGATTCGATTCATGAATCTTGATTCATGATTCGATACATGATTCATGATTCATGATTCAATTCATGATTCATGATTCAATTCATGATTCATGATTCAATTCATGATTCATAATTCATGATTCAATTCATGATTTATGATTCGATTCATGATTCATGATTCATGATTCATGATTCATGATTCATGATTTATGATTCGATTCATGATTCATGATTCATGATCCATGATTCAATTCATGATTCAATTCATGATTCAATTCATGATTCATGAATCAATTTATGATTCGATTCCTGATTCAATTCATGATTCATGATTCAATTCATGATTCATGATTTATGATTCATGATTCAATTCATGATTCAATTCCTGATTCAATTCATGATTCATGATTCGATTTATGATTCCTGATTCATAAATTCAATTCATGATTCATGATTCATGATTCAATTCATGATTCATGATTCAATTCATGATTCATGATTCAATTCATGATTACATTCATGATTCAATTCATGATTCATGATTCAAATTATGATTCAATTCATGATTCATGATTCATGATTAATGATTTAATTCATGATTCAATTCATGATTCATGATTCATGATTCATGATTCAAGATTCAATTCATGTTTCATGATTCATGATTCAATTCATGATTCATGATTCATGATTCATGATTTAATTCATGATTCATGATTCGATTCATGATTCATGATTCTTGATTCATGATTCATGATTCTATTCATGATTCATGATTCATGATTCGATTCATGATTCGATTCATGATTCGATTCATGATTCTTGATTCATGATTCGATTCATGATTCATGATTCAAGATTCAATTCATAATTCTTGATTCATGATTCATGATTCTATTCATGATTCATGATTCATGATTCGATTCATGATTCAATTCATGATTCATGATTCAAGATTCAATTCATAATTCATGATTCATGATTCAATTCATGATTCATGATTCAATTCATTATTCGATTCCTGATTCATTTCATGATTCAGGATTTGATTTATGATTCTTGATTCATGATTCAATTCATGATTCATGATTCAATTCATGATTCATGATTAATGATTCAATTCATGATTCAATTCATGATTCATGATTCATTTCATGATTCAATTCATGATTCATGATTCGATTCATGATTCATGATTCAATTCATGATTCAATTCATGATTCAATTCATGATTCATGATTCGATTCATGATTCATGATTCAATTCATGATTCATGATTCAATTCATGATTCATGATTCATGATTCATGATTCGATTCATGATTCATGATTCAATTCATGATTCATGATTCAAGATTCATGATTCAATTCATGATTCATGATTCATGATTCAATTCATGATTCATGATTCATGATTCGATTCATGATTCATGATTCAATTCATGATTCATGATTCAAGATTCATAATTCAATTCATGATTCATGATTCGATTCATGATTCATGATTCGATTTATGAATCTTGATTCATGATTCATGATTGGATTCATGATTCATGATTCAATTCATGATTCAATTCATGATTTATGAATCAATTTATGATTCATGAATTATGATTTATGATTCAATTCATGATTCATGATTCATGATTCATGATTCATGATTCATGATTCATGATTCATGATTCATGATTCATGATTCATGATTTAATTCATGATTCAATTCATGATTCAATTCATGATTTGTGAATCAATTTATGATTCATGATTCATGATTCAAATCATGATTCATGATTCATGATTCGATTCATGATTCATGATTCAATTCATGATTCATGATTTATGATTCATGATTCAATAAATTATTCATGATTCAATTCATGATTCGATTCCTGATTCAATTCATGATTCATGATTCGATTTATGATTCATGATTCATAAATTCAATTCATGATTCATGATTCATGATTCAATTCAAGATTCTTGATTCATGATTCAAATTATGATTCAATTCAAGATTCATGATTCGATTCATGATTCATGATTCGATTCATGATTCATGATTCATGATTCAATTCATGATTCATGATTCATGATTCATGAGTCAATTCATGATTCATGATTCGAATCATGATTCTTGATTCATGATTCGATTCATGATTCATGATTCAAGATTCAATTCATAATTCATGATTCATGATTCAATTCATGATTCATGATTCGAATCATGTTTCATGATTCAATTCATGATTCATGATTCGAATCATGATTCTTGATTCATGATTCGATTCATGATTCATGATTCAAGATTCAATTCATAATTCATGATTCATGATTCAATTCATGATTCATGATTCGATTCATGATTCATCATTCAATTCATGATTCATGATTCAAGATTCATGATTCAATTCATGATTCATGATTCGATTCATGATTCATGATTCATGATTCAATTCATGATTCATTATTCATGATTCAATTCATGATTCATGATTCAATTTATGATTCATGATTCATGATTCAATTCATGATTCATGATTCGATTCATGAATCTTGATCCATGATTCATGATTCGATTCATGATTCATGATTCATGATTCAATTCATGATTCATTATTCATGATTCAATTCATGATTCATGATTCAATTTATGATTCATGATTCATGATTCAATTTATGATTTATGATTCGATTCATGATTCATGATTCATGATTCAATTCATGATTCATGATTCATGATTCATGATTTATTTTATGATTAATGAATTATGATTCATGATTCATGATTTATTTCATGATTAATGATTCATGATTCAATTCATGATTCAATTCGTGATTCATTAATCAATTTATGATTCATGATTCATGATTTATGATACAATTCTTGATTCATGATTCATGATTCATGATTTAATTCATGATTAATGATTCAATTCATGATTCAAGTCATGATTCATGAATCAATTTATGATTCATGATTCATGATTCATGATTCAATTCATGATTCATGATTCAATTCATGATTCATGATTTATGATTCATGATTCAATTCATGATTCATGATTCAATTCATGATTTGATTCCTGATTCAATTTATGATTCGATTTATGATTCATGATTCATAAATTCAATTCATGATTCATGATTCATGATTCAATTCATGATTCATGATTCATGTTTCAATTCATGATTACATTCATGATTCAATTCATGATTCATGATTTAAATTATGATTCAATTCATGATTCAATTCATGATTCATGATTCTATCCATGATTCATAATTCAATTCATGATTCATAATCCATGATTCATGATTCAATTCATGATTCATTATTCATGATTCAATTCATTATTCATGATTCGATTCATGATTCTTGATTCATGATTCATGATTCAATTCATGATTCATGATTCATGATTCAATTCATGATTCATGAATCATGATTCAATTCATGATTCATGATTCATGATTCAATTCATGATTCATGATTCATGATTTAATTCATGAATCATGATTTGATTCATGATTCAATTCATGATTCAATTCATGATTAATGATTCATGATTCAATTCATGATTCATGATTCATGATTCATGATTCATGATTCATGATTCAATTCATGATTCATGATTCATGATTCATGATTCATGATTCAATTCATGATTCATGATTCATGATTTAATTCATGATTCATGATTCAATTCATGACTCATGATTCATGATTCAATTCATGATTCATGATTTGATTCATGATTCAATTCATGAGTCATGATTCATGATTCAATTCATGATTCATGATTCATGATTCATGATTCATGATTCATGATTCAATTCATGATTCAATTCATGATTCATGAATCAATTTATGTTTCATGATTCATGATTTATGATTCATGATTCATGATTCGATTCATGATTCATGATTCATGATTCCATTCATGATTCATGATTCGATTCATGATTCTTGATTCATGATTCGATTCATGATTCATGATTCATGCTTCATGATTCATTATTCGATTCATGATTCATGATTCATGATTCAATTCATGATTCAATTCATGATTCATGATTCATGATTTGATTCATGATTCATGATTCATGATTTGATTCATGATTCATGTTTAATGATTCAATTCATGATACAATTCAAGATTCATGATTCGATTCATGATTCATGATTCAATTCATGATTCATAATTCATGATTCATGATTCAATTCATGATTCATAATTCATGATTCATGATTCAATTCATGATTCATGATTCATAATTTATGATTCATTTCATGATTCATTATTCGATTCATGATTCAATTCATGATTCAATTCATGATTCATGATTCATGATTCGATTCATGATTCATGATTCGATTCATGATTTATGATTTGATTCATGATTCATGATTCAATTCATGATTCATGATTCGATTCATGAATCTTGATTCATGATTCATGATTCAATTCATGATTCATGATTCGAATCATGATTCATGATTCAATTCATGGTTCATGATTCATGATTCAATTCATGATTCATGATTCATGATTCAATTCATGATTTATGATTCGATTCATGATTCATGATTCATGATTCAATTCATGATTCATGATTCAATTCATGATTCAATTCATGATTTATGAATCAATTTATGATTCATGATTCATGATTTATGATTCAATTCATGATTCATGATTCATGATTCAATTCATGATTCAATTCATGATTTATGAATCAATTTATGATTCATGATTCATGATTCATGATTTAATTCATGATTCAATTCATGATTCAATTCATGATTCGTGAATCAATTTATGATTCATGATTCATGATTCAAATCATGATTCAATTCATGATTCATGATTCATGATTCAATTCATGATTCATGATTTATGATTCATGATTCAATAAATGATTCATGATTCAATTCATGATTCGATTCCTGATTCAATTCATGATTCATGATTCGATTTATGATTCATGATTCATAAATTCAATTCATGATTCATGATTCATGATTCAATTCAAGATTCATGATTCATGATTCAAATTATGATTCAATTCATGATTCAAATTATGATTCAATTCAAGATTCATGATTCGATTCATAAATCATGATTCGATTCATGATTCATGATTCATGATTGAATTCATGATTCATGATTCATGATTCAATTCATGATTCATGATTCGAATCATGATTCTTGATTCATGATTCAATTCATGATTCATGATTCAAGATTCAATTCATAATTCATGATTCATGATTCAATTCATGATTCATGCTTCATGATTGATGATTCAATTCATGATTCATGATTCAATTCATGATTCATGATTCAATTCATGATTCGATTCCTGATTCATTTCATGATTCATGATTCGATTTATGATTCTTGATTCATGATTAAATTCATATTTCATGATTCGATTCATGATTCATGATTAGTGATTAAAATCATGATTCAATTCATGATTCAATACATGATTCAATTCATGATTCATGATTCAATTCATGATTTAATTCATGATTCATGATTCGATTCATGATTCATGATTCAATTCATGATTCATGTTTCATGATTCAATTCATGATTCATGATTCAATTCATGATTCCTGATTCAAGATTCATGATTCAATTCATGATTCATGATTCGATTCATGATTCATGATTCAATTCATGATTCATGTTTCATGATTCAATTCATGATTCATGATTCGATTCATTATTCATGATTCAATTCATGATTCATGATTCAAGATTCATGATTCAATTCATGATTCATGATTCGATTCATGAATCTTGATTCATGATTCATGATTCGATTCATGATTCATGATTCATGATTTAATTCATGATTCATGATTCAATTCATGATTCAATTCATGATTCATGATTCGATTCATGATTCATGATTCAATTCATGATTCATGATTCAATTCATGATTCATGATTCATGATTCGATTCATGAATCATGATTCAATTCATGATTCATGATTCAAGATTCATGATTCAATTCATGATTCATGATTCATGATTCAATTCATGATTCATGATTCATGATTCGATTCATGATTCATGATTCAATTCATGATTCATGATTCAAGATTCATAATTCAATTCATGATTCATGATTCGATTCATGAAACTTGATTCATGATTCATGATTCGATTCATGATTCATGATTCAATTCATGATTCATGATTCAATTCATGATTCAAGATTCAATTCATGATTCATGATTCATGATTCAATTCATGATTTATGATTCGATTCATGATTCAATTCATGATTCATGATTCAAGATTCATAATTCAATTCATGATTCATGATTCGATTCATGAATCTTGATTCATGATTCATGGTTCGATTCATGATTCATGATTCAATTCATGATTCATGATTCATGATTCAATTCATGATTCAATTCATGATTCATGATTCATGATTTGATTCATGATTCATGTTTAATGATTCAATTCATGATACAATTCAAGATTCATGATTCGATTCATGATTCATGATTCAATTCATGATTCATACTTCATGATTCATGATTCAATTCATGATTCATGATTCATAATTTATGATTCATTTCATGATTCATGATTCGATTCATGATTCAATTCATGATTCAATTCATGATTCATGATTCGATTTATGATTCATGATTCGATTCATGATTTATGATTTGATTCATGATTCATGATTCAATTCATGATTCATGATTCGATTCATGAATCTTGATTCATGATTCATGATTCAATTCATGATTCATGATTCGAATCATGATTCATGATTCAATTCATGATTTATGATTCGATTCATGATTCATGATTCAATTCATGATTAATGATTCAATTCATGATTCAATTCATGATTTATGAATCGATTTATGATTCATGATTCATGATTTATGATTCAATTCATGATTCATGATTCATGATTCAATTCATGATTCAATTCATGATTTATGAATCAATTTATGATTCATGATTCATGATTCATGATTTAATTCATGATTCAATTCATGATTCAATTCATGATTCGTGAATCAATTTATGATTCATGATTCATGATTCAAATCATGATTCATGATTCATGATTCATGATTCATGATTCGATTCATGATTCATGATTCAATTCATGATTCATGATTCATGATTCAATTCATGATTCATGATTTATGATTCATGATTCAATAAATGATTCATGATTCAATTCATGATTCGATTCCTGATTCAATTAATGATTCATGATTCGATTTATGATTCATGATTCATAAATTCAATTCATGATTCATGATTCATGATTCAATTCAAGATTCATGATTCAAATTATGATTCAATTCATGATTCAAATTATGATTCAATTCAAGATTCATGATTCGATTCATAAATCATGATTTGATTCATGATTCATGATTCATGATTGAATTCATGATTCATGATTCATGATTCAATTCATGATTCATGATTCGAATCATGATTCTTGATTCATGATTCATGATTCGATTCATGATTCATGATTCAAGATTCAATTCATAATTCATGATTCATGATTCAATTCATGATTCATGATTTAATTCATGATTCATGATTCAATTCAAGATTCGATTCCTGATTCATTTCATGATTCATGATTCGATTTATGATTCTTGATTCATGATTAAATTCATAATTCATGATTTGATTCATGATTCATGATTCATGATTCAATTCATGATTCATGATTCATGATTCATGATTCAATTCATGATTCATGATTCGAATCATGATTCTTGACTCATGATTCATGATTCGATTCATGATTCATGATTCAAGATTCAATTCATAATTCATGATTCATGATTCAATTCATGATTCATGCTTCATGATTGATGATTCAATTCATGATTCATGATTCGATTCATGATTCATGATTCAATTCATGATTCATGATTCAAGATTCATGATTCAATTCATGATTCATGATTCGATTCATGAATCTTGATTCATGATTCATGATTCGATTCATGATTCATGATTCATGATTTAATTCATGATTCATGATTCAATTCATGATTCAATTCTTGATTCATGATTCGATTCATGATTCAATTCATGATTCATGATTCAATTCATGATTCATGATTCATGATTCGATTCATGAATCATGATTCAATTCATGATTCATGATTCAAGATTCATGATTCAATTCATGATTCATGATTCATGATTCGATTCATGATTCATGATTCAATTCATGATTCATGATTCAAGATTCATGATTCAATTCATGATTCATGATTCATGATTCGATTCATGATTCATGATTCAATTCATGATTCATGATTCAAGATTCATAATTCAATTCATGATTCATGATTCGATTCATGAATCTTGATTCATGATTCGATTCATGATTCATGATTCGATTCATGATTCAATTCATGATTCAAGATTCAATTCATGATTCATGATTCATGATTCAATTCATGATTTATGATTCGATTCATGATTCAATTCATGATTCATGATTCAAAATTCATAATTCAATTCATGATTCCTGATTCGATTCATGATTCATGATTCAATTCATGATTCAATTCATGATTTATGAATCAATTTATGATTCATGATTCATGATTTATTTCATGATTCAATTCATGATTCAATTCATGATTCGTGAATCAATTTATGATTCATGATTCAAATCATGATTCATGATTCATGATTCATGATTCATGATTCGATTCATGATTCATAAATTCAATTCATGATTCATGATTCATGATTCAATTCAAGATTCATGATTCATGATTCAAATTATGATTCAATTCAAGATTCATGATTCGATTCATGATTCATGATTTGATTCATGATTCATGATTCATGATTCAATTCATGATTCATGATTCATGATTCATGATTCAATTCATGATTCATGATTCGAATCATGATTCTTGACTCATGATTCATGATTCGATTCATGATTCATGATTCAAGATTCAATTCATAATTCATGATTCATGATTCAATTCATGATTCATGCTTCATGATTGATGATTCAATTCATGATTCATGATTCAATTCATGATTCATGATTCAATTTATGATTCTTGATTCATGATTAAATTCATGATTAAATTCATGATTCATGATTCGATTCATGATTAATGATTAGTGATTAAATTCATGATTTAATTCATGATTCAATACATGATTCAATTCATGATTCATGATTCAATTCATGATTTAATTCATGATTCATGATTCGATTCATGATTCATGATTCAATTCATGATTCATGTTTCATGATTCAATTCATGATTCATGATTCGATTCATGATTCATGATTCAATTCATGATTCATGATTCAAGATTCATGATTCAATTCATGATTCATGATTCGATTCATGAATCTTGATTCATGATTCATGATTCGATTCATGATTCATGATTCATGATTTAATTCATGATTCATGATTCAATTCATGATTCGATTCATGAATCATGATTCAATTCATGATTCATGATTCAAGATTCATGATTCAATTCATGATTCATGATTCATGATTCGATTCATGATTCATGATTCAATTCATGATTCATGATTCAAGATTCATAATTTAATTCATGATTCATGATTTGATTCATGAATCTTGATTCATGATTCGATTCATGATTCATGATTCGATTCATGATTCAATTCATGATTCAAGATTCAATTCATGATTCATGATTCATGATTCAATTCATGATTTATGATTCGATTCATGATTCAATTCATGATTCATGATTCAAAATTCATAATTCAATTCATGATTCATGATTCGATTCATGAATCTTGATTCATGATTCATGGTTCGATTCATGATTCATGATTAAATTCATGATTCATGATTCATGATTCAATTCATGATTTATGATTCGATTCATGATTCATGATTCATGATTCAATTCATGATTCATGATTCAATTCATGATTTATGAATCAATTTATGATTCATGATTCATGATTTATGATTCAATTCATGATTCATGATTCATGATTCATGATTCATGATTTAATTCATGATTCAATTCATGATTCAATTCATGATTCGTGAATCAATTTATGATTCATGATTCATGATTCAAATCATGATTCATGATACATGATTCATGATTCATGATTCGATTCATGATTCATGATTCAATTCATGATTCATGATTCATGTTTCAATTCATGATTCATGATTTATGATTCATGATTCAATAAATGATTCATGATTCAATTCATGATTCGATTCCTGATTCAATTCATGATTCATGATTCGATTTATGATTCATGATTCATAAATTCAATTCATGATTCATGATTCAATTCAAGATTCATGATTCATAAATCAAATTATGATTCAATTCAAGATTCATGATTCGATTCATGATTCATGATTCGATTCATGATTCATGATTCATGATTCAATTCAAGATTCATGATTCATGATTCATGATTCATGATTCAATTCATGATTCATGATTCATGATTCATGATTCAATTCATGATTCATGATTCGAATCATGATTCTTCATTCATGATTCATGATTCGATTCATGATTCATGATTCAAGATTCAATTCATAATTCATGATTCATGATTCAATTCATGATTCATGCTTCATGATTGATGATTCAATTCATGATTCATGATTCAATTCATAAATCATGATTCAATTCATGATTCAATTCATGATTCGATTCCTGATTCATTTCATGATTCATGATTCGATTTATGATTCTTGATTCATGATTCATGATTCATGATTCATGATTCAATTCATGATTCATGATTCATGATTCATGATTCATGATTCAATTCATGATTCAATTCATGATTAATGATTCATGATTCAATTCATGATTCATGATTCATGATTCATGATTCATGATTCATGATTCAATTCATGATTCATGATTCATGATTCATGATTCATGATTCAATTCATGATTCATGATTCATGATTTAATTCATGATTCATGATTCAATTCATGACTCATGATTCATGATTCAATTCATGATTCATGATTTGATTCATGATTCAATTCATGAGTCATGATTCATGATTCAATTCATGATTCATGATTCATGATTCATGATTCATGATTCATGATTCAATTCATGATTCAATTCATGATTCATGAATCAATTTATGTTTCATGATTCATGATTTATGATTCATGATTCATGATTCGATTCATGATTCATGATTCATGATTCCATTCATGATTCATGATTCGATTCATGATTCTTGATTCATGATTCGATTCATTATTCATTATTCAAGATTCAATTCATAATTCATGATTCATGATTCGATTCATGATTCATGATTCATGCTTCATGATTCATTATTCGATTCATGATTCATGATTCATGATTCAATTCATGATTCAATTCATGATTCATGATTCATGATTTGATTCATGATTCATGATTCATGATTTGATTCATGATTCATGTTTAATGATTCAATTCATGATACAATTCAAGATTCATGATTCGATTCATGATTCATGATTCAATTCATGATTCATAATTCATGATTCATGATTCAATTCATGATTCATAATTCATGATTCATGATTCAATTCATGATTCATGATTCATAATTTATGATTCATTTCATGATTCATTATTCGATTCATGATTCAATTCATGATTCAATTCATGATTCATGATTCATGATTCGATTCATGATTCATGATTCGATTCATGATTTATGATTTGATTCATGATTCATGATTCAATTCATGATTCATGATTCGATTCATGAATCTTGATTCATGATTCATGATTCAATTCATGATTCATGATTCGAATCATGATTCATGATTCAATTCATGATTCATGATTCATGATTCAATTCATGATTCATGATTCATGATTCAATTCATGATTTATGATTCGATTCATGATTCATGATTCATGATTCAATTCATGATTCATGATTCAATTCATGATTCAATTCATGATTTATGAATCAATTTATGATTCATGATTCATGATTTATGATTCAATTCATGATTCATGATTCATGATTCAATTCATGATTCAATTCATGATTTATGAATCAATTTATGATTCATGATTCATGATTCATGATTTAATTCATGATTCAATTCATGATTCAATTCATGATTCGTGAATCAATTTATGATTCATGATTCATGATTCAAATCATGATTCAATTCATGATTCATGATTCATGATTCAATTCATGATTCATGATTTATGATTCATGATTCAATAAATGATTCATGATTCAATTCATGATTCGATTCCTGATTCAATTCATGATTCATGATTCGATTTATGATTCATGATTCATAAATTCAATTCATGATTCATGATTCATGATTCAATTCAAGATTCATGATTCATGATTCAAATTATGATTCAATTCATGATTCAAATTATGATTCAATTCAAGATTCATGATTCGATTCATAAATCATGATTCGATTCATGATTCATGATTCATGATTGAATTCATGATTCATGATTCATGATTCAATTCATGATTCATGATTCGAATCATGATTCTTGATTCATGATTTAATTCATGATTCATGATTCAAGATTCAATTCATAATTCATGATTCATGATTCAATTCATGATTCATGCTTCATGATTGATGATTCAATTCATGATTCATGATTCAATTCATGATTCATGATTCAATTCATGATTCGATTCCTGATTCATTTCATGATTCATGATTCGATTTATGATTCTTGATTCATGATTAAATTCATATTTCATGATTCGATTCATGATTCATGATTAGTGATTAAAATCATGATTCAATTCATGATTCAATACATGATTCAATTCATGATTCATGATTCAATTCATGATTTAATTCATGATTCATGATTCGATTCATGATTCATGATTCAATTCATGATTCATGTTTCATGATTCAATTCATGATTCATGATTCAATTCATGATTCCTGATTCAAGATTCATGATTCAATTCATGATTCATGATTCGATTCATGATTCATGATTCAATTCATGATTCATGTTTCATGATTCAATTCATGATTCATGATTCGATTCATTATTCATGATTCAATTCATGATTCATGATTCAAGATTCATGATTCAATTCATGATTCATGATTCGATTCATGAATCTTGATTCATGATTCATGATTCGATTCATGATTCATGATTCATGATTTAATTCATGATTCATGATTCAATTCATGATTCAATTCATGATTCATGATTCGATTCATGATTCATGATTCAATTCATGATTCATGATTCAATTCATGATTCATGATTCATGATTCGATTCATGAATCATGATTCAATTCATGATTCATGATTCAAGATTCATGATTCAATTCATGATTCATGATTCATGATTCAATTCATGATTCATGATTCATGATTCGATTCATGATTCATGATTCAATTCATGATTCATGATTCAAGATTCATAATTCAATTCATGATTCATGATTCGATTCATGAAACTTGATTCATGATTCATGATTCGATTCATGATTCATGATTCAATTCATGATTCATGATTCAATTCATGATTCAAGATTCAATTCATGATTCATGATTCATGATTCAATTCATGATTTATGATTCGATTCATGATTCAATTCATGATTCATGATTCAAGATTCATAATTCAATTCATGATTCATGATTCGATTCATGAATCTTGATTCATGATTCATGGTTCGATTCATGATTCATGATTCAATTCATGATTCATGATTCATGATTCAATTCATGATTCAATTCATGATTCATGATTCATGATTTGATTCATGATTCATGTTTAATGATTCAATTCATGATACAATTCAAGATTCATGATTCGATTCATGATTCATGATTCAATTCATGATTCATACTTCATGATTCATGATTCAATTCATGATTCATGATTCATAATTTATGATTCATTTCATGATTCATGATTCGATTCATGATTCAATTCATGATTCAATTCATGATTCATGATTCGATTTATGATTCATGATTCGATTCATGATTTATGATTTGATTCATGATTCATGATTCAATTCATGATTCATGATTCGATTCATGAATCTTGATTCATGATTCATGATTCAATTCATGATTCATGATTCGAATCATGATTCATGATTCAATTCATGATTTATGATTCGATTCATGATTCATGATTCAATTCATGATTAATGATTCAATTCATGATTCAATTCATGATTTATGAATCGATTTATGATTCATGATTCATGATTTATGATTCAATTCATGACTCATGATTCATGATTCAATTCATGATTCAATTCATGATTTATGAATCAATTTATGATTCATGATTCATGATTCATGATTTAATTCATGATTCAATTCATGATTCAATTCATGATTCGTGAATCAATTTATGATTCATGATTCATGATTCAAATCATGATTCATGATTCATGATTCATGATTCATGATTCGATTCATGATTCATGATTCAATTCATGATTCATGATTCATGATTCAATTCATGATTCATGATTTATGATTCATGATTCAATAAATGATTCATGATTCAATTCATGATTCGATTCCTGATTCAATTAATGATTCATGATTCGATTTATGATTCATGATTCATAAATTCAATTCATGATTCATGATTCATGATTCAATTCAAGATTCATGATTCAAATTATGATTCAATTCATGATTCAAATTATGATTCAATTCAAGATTCATGATTCGATTCATAAATCATGATTTGATTCATGATTCATGATTCATGATTGAATTCATGATTCATGATTCATGATTCAATTCATGATTCATGATTCGAATCATGATTCTTGATTCATGATTCATGATTCGATTCATGATTCATGATTCAAGATTCAATTCATAATTCATGATTCATGATTCAATTCATGATTCATGATTCAATTCATGATTCATGATTCAATTCAAGATTCGATTCCTGATTCATTTCATGATTCATGATTCGATTTATGATTCTTGATTCATGATTAAATTCATAATTCATGATTTGATTCATGATTCATGATTAGTGATTAAAATCATGATTCAATTCATGATTCAATACATGATTCAATTCATGATTCATGATTCAAGATTCATGATTCAATTCATGATTCATGATTCATGATTCAATTCATGATTCATGATTCATGATTCGATTCATGATTCATGATTCAATTCATGATTCATGATTCAAGATTCATAATTCAATTCATGATTCATGATTCGATTCATGAAACTTGATTCATGATTCATGATTCGATTCATGATGCATGATTCAATTCATGATTCATGATTCAATTCATGATTCAAGATTCAATTCATGATTCATGATTCATGATTCAATTCATGATTTATGATTCGATTCATGATTCAATTCATGATTCATGATTCAAGATTCATAATTCAATTCATGATTCATGATTCGATTCATGAATCTTGATTCATGATTCATGGTTCGATTCATGATTCATGATTCAATTCATGATTCATGATTCATGATTCAATTCATGATTCAATTCATGATTCATGATTCATGATTTGATTCATGATTCATGTTTAATGATTCAATTCATGATACAATTCAAGATTCATGATTCGATTCATGATTCATGATTCAATTCATGATTCATAATTCATGATTCATGATTCAATTCATGATTCATACTTCATGATTCATGATTCAATTCATGATTCATGATTCATAATTTATGATTCATTTTATGATTCATGATTCGATTCATGATTCAATTCATGATTCAATTCATGATTCATGATTCATGATTCGATTCATGAATCTTGATTCATGATTCATGATTCAATTCATGATTCATGATTCGAATCATGATTCAATTCATGATTCATGATTCAAAATTCATAATTCAATTCATGATTCATGATTCGATTCATGAATCTTAATTCATGATTCATGGTTCGATTCATGATTCATGATTAAATTCATGATTCATGATTCATGATTCAATTCATGATTCATGATTCATGATTTAATTCATGATTTATGATTCGATTCATGATTCAATTCATGATTCATGATTCAAAATTCATAATTCAATTCATGATTCATGATTCGATTCATGAATCTTGATTCATGATTCATGGTTCGATTCATGATTCATGATTAAATTCATGATTCATGATTCATGATTCAATTCATGATTTATGATTCGATTCATGATTCATGATTCAATTCATGATTCATGATTCAATTCATGATTTATGAATCAATTTATGATTCATGATTCATGATTTATGATTCAATTCATGATTCATGATTCATGATTCATGATTCATGATTTAATTCATGATTCAATTCATGATTCAATTCATGATTCGTGAATCAATTTATGATTCATGATTCATGATTCAAATCATGATTCATGATACATGATTCATGATTCATGATTCGATTCATGATTCATGATTCAATTCATGATTCATGATTCATGATTCAATTCATGATTCATGATTTATGATTCATGATTCAATAAATGATTCATGATTCAATTCATGATTCGATTCATGATTCAATTCATGATTCATGATTCGATTCATGATTCATGATTCAATTCATGATTCATGTTTCATGATTCAATTCATGATTCATGATTCGATTCAGGATTCATGATTCAATTCATGATTCATGATTCAAGATTCATGATTCAATTCATGATTCATGATTCGATTCATGAATCTTGATTCATGATTCATGATTTGATTCATGATTCATGATTCATGATTCAATTCATGATTCATGATTCATGATTCAATTCATGATTCATGATTCAATTCATGATTCATAATTCATGATTCAATTCATGATTTATGATTCGATTCATGATTCATGATTCATGATTCATGATTCATGATTCAATTCATGATTCATGATTTATGATTTATGATTCAATAAATGATTCATGATTCAATTCATGATTCGATTCCTGATTGAATTCATGATTCATGATTCGATTTATGATTCATGATTCATGATTCGATTTATGATTCATGATTCATAAATTCAATTCATGATTCATGATTCATGATTCAATTCAAGATTCATGATTCATGATTCAAATTATGATTCAATTCAAGATTCATGATTCGATTCATGATTCATGATTCGATTCATGATTCATGATTCAATTCATGATTCATGATTCATGATTCAATTCATGATTCATGATTCAAATCATGATTCTTGATTCATGATTCATGATTCGATTCATGATTCATGATTCAAGATTCAATTCATAATTCATGATTCATGATTCAATTCATGATTCATGCTTCATGATTGATAATTCAATTCATGATTCATGATTCGAATCATGATTCTTGATTCATGATTCATGATTCGATTCATGATTCATGATTCAAGATTCAATTCATAATTCATGATTCATGATTCAATTCATGATTCATGCTTCATGATTGATGATTCAATTCATGATTCATGATTTAATTCATGATTCATGATTCAATTCATGATTCGATTCCTGATTCATTTCATGATTCCTGATTCGATTTATGATTCTTGATTCATGATTCAATTCATGATTCATGATTCGATTCATGATTCATGATTAGTGATTAAATTCATGATTCAATTCATTATTCAATTCATGATTCAATTCATGATTCATGATTCAATTCATGATTTAATTCATGATTCATAATTCGATTCATGATTCATGATTCAATTCATGATTCATGTTTCATGATTCAATTCATGATTCATGATTCAATTCATGATTCATGATTCAATTCATGATTCATGATTCAAGATTCATGATTCAATTCATGATTCATGATTCGATTCATGATTCATGATTCAATTCATGATTCATGTTTCATGATTCAATTCATGATTCATGATTCGATTCATGATTCAATTCATGATTCATGATTCAAGATTCATGATTCAATTCATGATTCATGATTCGATTCATGAATCTTGATTCATGATTCATGATTCGATTCATGATTCATGATTCAATTCATGATTCATGATTCATGATTCAATTCATGATTCATGATTCAATTCATGATTCATAATTCATGATTCAATTCATGATTTATGATTTGATTCATGATTCATGATTCATGATTCATGATTCATGATCCATGATTCAATTCATGATTGAATTCATGATTCATGAATCAATTTATGATTCATAATTCTTGATTCATGATTCAATTCATGATTCATGATTCATGATTCAATTCATGATTCATGATTTATGATTCATGATTCAATTCATGATTCATGATTGAATTCATGATTCGATTCCTGATTCAATTCATGATTCATGATTCGATTTATGATTCATGATTCATAAATTCAATTCATGATTCATGATTCATGATTCAATTCATGATTCATGATTCAATTCATGATTACATTCATGATTCAATTCATGATTCATGATTCAAATTATGATTCAATTCATGATTCATGATTCAATTCATGATTACATTCATGATTCAATTCATGATTCATGATTCAAATTATGATTCAATTCATGATTCATGATTCATGATTTATGATTCAATTCATGATTCCTGATTCATGATTCATGATTCATGATTCAATTCATGATTCAATTCATGATTCAATTCATGATTCATGAATCAATTTATGATTCATGATTCATGATTCAATTCATGATTCATTATTCATGAACCCTGATTCGATTCATGATTCATGATTCAATTCATGATTCAATTCATGATTTATGAATCAATTTATGATTCATGATTCATGATTCATGATTTATTTCATGATTCAATTCATGATTCAATTCATGATTCGTGAATCAATTTATGATTCATGATTCATGATTCAAATCATGATTCATGATTCATGATTCATGATTCGATTCATGATTCATGATTCAATTCATGATTCATGATTCATGATTCAATTCATGATTCATGATTTATGATTCATGATACAATAAATGATTCATGATTCAATTCATGATTCGATGCCTGATTCAATTCATGATTCATGATTCAATTTATGATTCATGATTCATAAATTCAATTCATGATTCATGATTCAATTCAAGATTCATGATTCATGATTCAAATTATGATTCAATTCAAGATTCATGATTCGATTCATGATTCATGATTCGATTCATGATTCATGATTCATAATTCAATTCATGATTCATGATTCATGATTCATGATTCAATTCATGATTCATGATTCATGATTCATGATTCAATTCATGATTCATGATTTATGATTTATGATTCAATAAATGATTCATGATTCAATTCATGATTCGATTCCTGATTGAATTCATGATTCATGATTCGATTTATGATTCATGATTCATGATTCGATTTATGATTCATGATTCATAAATTCAATTCATGATTCATGATTCATGATTCAATTCAAGATTCATGATTCATGATTCAAATTATGATTCAATTCAAGATTCATGATTCGATTCATGATTCATGATTCGATTCATGATTCATGATTCAATTCATGATTCATGATTCATGATTCAATTCATGATTCATGATTCAAATCATGATTCTTGATTCATGATTCATGATTCGATTCATGATTCATGATTCAAGATTCAATTCATAATTCATGATTCATGATTCAATTCATGATTCATGCTTCATGATTGATAATTCAATTCATGATTCATGATTCGAATCATGATTCTTGATTCATGATTCATGATTCGATTCATGATTCATGATTCAAGATTCAATTCATAATTCATGATTCATGATTCAATTCATGATTCATGCTTCATGATTGATGATTCAATTCATGATTCATGATTTAATTCATGATTCATGATTCAATTCATGATTCGATTCCTGATTCATTTCATGATTCCTGATTCGATTTATGATTCTTGATTCATGATTCAATTCATGATTCATGATTCGATTCATGATTCATGATTAGTGATTAAATTCATGATTCAATTCATTATTCAATTCATGATTCAATTCATGATTCATGATTCAATTCATGATTTAATTCATGATTCATAATTCGATTCATGATTCATGATTCAATTCATGATTCATGTTTCATGATTCAATTCATGATTCATGATTCAATTCATGATTCATGATTCAATTCATGATTCATGATTCAAGATTCATGATTCAATTCATGATTCATGATTCGATTCATGATTCATGATTCAATTCATGATTCATGTTTCATGATTCAATTCATGATTCATGATTTGATTCATGATTCATGATTCAATTCATGATTCATGATTCAAGATTCATGATTCAATTCATGATTCATGATTCGATTCATGAATCTTGATTCATGATTCATGATTCGATTCATGATTCATGATTCATGATTCAATTCATGATTCATGATTCATGATTCAATTCATGATTCATGATTCAATTCATGATTCATAATTCATGATTCAATTCATGATTTATGATTTGATTCATGATTCATGATTCATGATTCATGATTCATGATCCATGATTCAATTCATGATTGAATTCATGATTCATGAATCAATTTATGATTCATAATTCTTGATTCATGATTCAATTCATGATTCATGATTCATGATTCAATTCATGATTCATGATTTATGATTCATGATTCAATTCATGATTCATGATTGAATTCATGATTCGATTCCTGATTCAATTCATGATTCATGATTCGATTTATGATTCATGATTCATAAATTCAATTCATGATTCATGATTCATGATTCAATTCATGATTCATGATTCAATTCATGATTACATTCATGATTCAATTCATGATTCATAGATTCAAATTATGATTCAATTCATGATTCATGATTCAATTCATGATTACATTCATGATTCAATTCATGATTCATGATTCAAATTATGATTCAATTCATGATTCATGATTCATGATTTATGATTCAATTCATGATTCATGAATCAATTTATGATTCATGATTCATGATTCAATTCATGATTCATTATTCATGAACCCTGATTCGATTCATGATTCATGAATCAATTTATGATTCATGATTCATGATTCATGATTTATTTCATGATTCAATTCATGATTCAATTCATGATTCGTGAATCAATTTATGATTCATGATTCATGATTCAAATCATGATTCATGATTCATGATTCGATTCATGATTCATGATTTGATTCATGATTCATGATTCAATTCATGATTCATGATTTATGATTCATGATACAATAAATGATTCATGATTCAATTCATGATTCGATGCCTGATTCAATTCATGATTCATGATTCAATTTATGATTCATGATTCATAAATTCAATTCATGATTCATGATTCAATTCAAGATTCATGATTCATGATTCAAATTATGATTCAATTCAAGATTCATGATTCGATTCATGATTCATGATTCGATTCATGATTCATGATTCATGATTCAATTCATGATTCATGATTCATGATTCATGATTCAATTCATGATTCATGATTCGAATCATGATTCTTGATTCATGATTCATGATTCGATTCATGATTCATGATTCAAGATTCAATTCATAATTCATGATTCATGATTCAATTCATGATTCATGCTTCATGATTGATGATTCAATTCATGATTCATGATTCAATTCATGATTCATGATTCAATTCATGATTCATGATTCAATTTATAATTCTTGATTCATGATTAAATTCATGATTAAATTCATGATTCATGATTCGATTCATGATTCATGATTAGTGATTAAATTCATGATTCAATTCATGATTCAATACATGATTCAATTCATGATTCATGATTCAATTCATGATTTAATTCATGATTCATGATTCGATTCATGATTCATGATTCAATTCATGATTCATGTTTCATGATTCAATTCATGATTCATGATTCAATTCATGATTCATGATTCAAGATTCATGATTCAATTCATGATTCATGATTCGATTCATGATTCATGATTCAATTCATGATTCATGTTTCATGATTCAATTCATGATTCATGATTCGATTCATGATTCATGATTCAATTCATGATTCATGATTCAAGATTCATGATTCAATTCATGATTCATGATTCGATTCATGAATCTTGATTCATGATTCATGATTCGATTCATGATTTTTGATTCATGATTTAATTCATGATTCATGATTCAATTCATGATTCAATTCATGATTCATGATTCGATTCATGATTCATGATTCAATTCATGATTCATGATTCATGATTCGATTCATGATTTAATTCATGATTCATGATTCAATTCATGATTCAATTCATGATTCATGATTCGATTCATGATTCATGATTCAATTCATGATTCATGATTCAATTCATGATTCATGATTCATGATTCGATTCATGAATCATGATTCAATTCATGATTCATGATTCAAGATTCATGATTCAATTCATGATTCATGATTCATGATTCGATTCATGATTCATGATTCAATTCATGATTCATGATTCAAGATTCATAATTCAATTCATGATTCATGATTCGATTCATGAATCTTGATTCATGATTCATGATTCGATTCATGATTCATGATTCAATTCATGATTCATGATTCAATTCATGATTCAAGATTCAATTCATGATTCATGATTCATGATTCAATTCATGATTTATGATTCGATTCATGATTCAATTCATGATTCATGATTCAAAATTCATAATTCAATTCATGATTCATGATTCAATTCATGATTCAAGATTCAATTCATGATTCATGATTCATGATTCAATTCATGATTCATGATTCGATTCATGATTTAATTCATGATTCATGATTCAATTCATGATTCAATTCATGATTCATGATTCAATTCATGATTCATGGTTCGATTCATGATTCATGATTCAATTCATGATTCATGATTCATGATTCAATTCATGATTTATGATTCGAATCATGATTCATGATTCAATTCATGATTCATGATTCAATTCATGATTCAATTCATGATTTATGAATCAATTTATGATTCATGATTCATGATTTAATTCATGATTCAATTCATGATTCAATTCATGATTCGTGAATCAATTTATGATTCATGATTCATGATTCAAATCATGATTCATGATTCATGATTCATGATTCATGATTCGATTCATGATTCATGATTCATGATTCGATTCATGATTCATGATTCAATTCATGATTCATGATTCAATTCATGATTCATGATTTATGATTCATGATTCAATAAATGATTCATGATTCAATTCATGATTCGATTCCTGATTCAATTCATGATTCATGATTCAATTCATGATTCATGCTTCATGATTGATGATTCAATTCATGATTCATGATTCAATTCATGATTCAATTCATGATTCATGATTCAATTCATGATTCGATTCCTGATTCATTTCATGATTCATGATTCGATTTATGATTCTTGATTCATGATTCAATTCATGATTCATGATTCGATTCATGATTCATGATTAGTGATTAAATTCATGATTCAATTCATGATTCAATTCATGATTCAATTCATGATTCATGATTCAATTCATGATTTAATTCATGATTCATGATTCGATTCATGATTCATGATTCAATTCATGATTCATGTTTCATGATTCAATTCATGATTCATGATTCAATTCATGATTCATGATTCAATTCATGATTCATGATTCAAGATTCATGATTCAATTCATGATTCATGATTCGATTTATGATTCATGATTCATAAATTCAATTCATGATTCATGATTCATGATTCAATTCAAGATTCATGATTCATGATTCAAATTATGATTCAATTCAAGATTCATGATTCGATTCATGATTCATGATTCGATTCATGATTCATGATTCATGATTCAATTCATGATTCATGATTCATGATTCATGATTCATGATTCAATTCATGATTCATGATTCGAATCATGATTCTTCATTCATGATTCATGATTCGATTCATGATTCATGATTCAAGATTCAATTCATAATTCATGATTCATGATTCAATTCATGATTCATGCTTCATGATTCATGATTCAATTCATGATTCATGATTCAATTCATGATTCATGATTCAATTCATGATTCGATTCCTGATTCATTTCATGATTCATGATTCGATTTATGATTCTTGATTCATGATTCAATTCATGATTCATGATTCGATTCATGATTCATGATTAGTGATTAAATTCATGATTCAATTCATGATTCAATTCATGATTCAATTCATGATTCATGATTCAATTCATGATTGAATTCATGATTCATGATTCGATTCATGATTCATGATTCAATTCATGATTCATGTTTCATGATTCAATTCATGATTCATGATTCAATTCATGATTCATGATTCAATTCATGATTCATGATTCAAGATTCATGATTCAATTCATGATTCATGATTCGATTCATGATTCATGATTCAATTCATGATTAATGTTTCATGATTCAATTCATGATTCATGATTCGATTCATGATTCATGATTCAATTCATGATTCATGATTCAAGATTCATGATTCAATTCATGATTCATGATTCTATTCATGAATCTTGATTCATGATTCATGATTCGATTCATGATTCATGATTCAATTCATGATTCATGATTCATGATTCAATTCATGATTCATGATTCAATTCATGATTCATAATTCATGATTCAATTCATGATTTATGATTCGATTCATGATTCATGATTCATGATTCATGATTCATGATTCATGATTCATGATCCATGATTCAATTCATGATTCAATTCATGATTCAATTCATGATTCATGAATCAATTTATGATTCATAATTCATGATTCATGATTCAATTCATGATTCTTGATTCATGATTCAATTCATGATTCATGATTCATAATTCATGATTCATGATTCAATTCATGATTCTTGATTCATGATTCAATTCATGATTCATGATTTATGATTCATGATTCAATTCATGATTCATGATTCAATTCATGATTCGATTCCTGATTCAATTCATGATTCATGATTCGATTTATGATTCAATTCATGATTCATGATTCATGATTTATGATTCAATTCATGATTCCTGATTCATGATTCATGATTCATGATTCAATTCATGATTCAATTCATGATTCATGAATCAATTTATGATTCATGATTCATGATTCAATTCATGATTCATTATTCATGATTCCTGATTCGATTCATGATTCATGATTCAATTCATGATTCAATTCATGATTTATGAATCAATTTATGATTCATGATTCATGATTTATGATTTATTTCATGATTCAATTCATGATTCAAATCATGATTCGTGAATCAATTTATGATTCATGATTCATGATTCAAATCATGATTCATGATTCATGATTCAATTCATGATTACATTCATGATTTAATTCATGATTCATGATTCAAATTATGATTCAATTCATGATTCATGATTCAATTCATGATTACATTCATGATTCAATTCATGATTCATGATTCAAATTATGATTCAATTCATGATTCATGATTCATGATTTATGATTCAATTCATGATTCCTGATTCATGATTCATGATTCATGATTCAATTCATGATTCAATTCATGATTCATGAATCAATTTATGATTCATGATTCATGATTCAATTCATGATTCATTATTCATGATTCCTGATTCGATTCATGATTCATTATTCAATTCATGATTCAATTCATGATTTATGAATCAATTTATGATTCATGATTCATGATTCATGATTTATTTCATGATTCAATTCATGATTCAATTCATGATTCGTGAATCAATTTATGATTCATGATTCATGATTCAAATCATGATTCATGATTCATGATTCATGATTCGATTCATGATTCATGATTCAATTCATGATTCATGATTCATGATTCAATTCATGATTCATGATTTATGATTCATGATTCAATAAATGATTCATGATTCAATTCATGATTCGATTCCTGATTCAATTTATGATTCATGATTCGATTTATGATTCATGATTCATGATTCAATTCAAGATTCATGATTCATGATTCAAATTATGATTTAATTCAAGATTCATGATTCGATTCATGATTCATGATTCGATTCATGATTCATGATTCAATTCATGATTCATGATTCATGATTCATGATTCAATTCATGATTCATGATTCGAATCATGATTCTTGATTCATGATTCATGATTCGATTCATGATTGATGATTCAATTCATAATTCATGATTTATGATTCAATTCATGATTCATGCTTCATGATTGATGATTCAATTCATGATTCATGATTCAATTCATGATTCATGATTCAATTCATGATTCATGATTCAATTTATGATTCTTGATTCATGATTAAATTCATGATTAAATTCATGATTCATGATTCGATTCATGATTCATGATTAGTGATTAAATTCATGATTCAATTCATGATTCAATACATGATTCAATTCATGATTCATGATTCAATTCATGATTTAATTCATGATTCATGATTCGATTCATGATTCATGATTCGATTCATGATTCATGATTCAATTCATGATTCATGTTTCATGATTCAATTCATGATTCATGATTCAATTCATGATTCATGATTCAAGATTCATGATTCAATTCATGATTCATGATTCGATTCATGATTCATGATTCAATTCATGATTCATGTTTCATGATTCAATTCATGATTCATGATTCAATTCATGATTCATGATTCAAGATTCATGATTCAATTCATGATTCATGATTCGATTCATGATTCATGATTCAATTCATGATTCATGTTTCATGATTCAATTCATGATTCATGATTCGATTCATGATTCATGATTCAATTCATGATTCATGATTCAAGATTCATGATTCAATTCATGATTCATGATTCGATTCATGAATCTTGATTCATGATTCATGATTCGATTCATGTTTTTTGATTCATGATTTAATTCATGATTCATGATTCAATTCATGATTCAATTCATGATTCATGATTCGATTCATGATTCATGATTTAATTCATGATTCATGATTCAATTCATGATTCATGATTCATGATTCGATTCATGAATCATGATTCAATTCATGATTCATGATTCATGATTCAATTCATGATTCATGATTCATGATTCGATTCATGATTCATGATTCAATTCATGATTCATGATTCAAGATTCATAATTCAATTCATGATTCATGATTCGATTCATGAATCTTGATTCATGATTCATGATTCGATTCATGATTCATGATTCGATTCATGAATCTTGATTCATGATTCATGATTCGATTCATGATTCATGATTCAATTCATGATTCATTATTCAATTCATGATACAAGATTCAATTCATGATTCATGATTCATGATTCAATTCATGATTTATGATTCGATTCATGATTCAATTCATGATTCATGATTCAAAATTCATAATTCAATTCATGATTCATGATTCGATTCATGAATCTTGATTCATGATTCATGGTTCGATTCATGATTCATGATTCAATTCATGATTCATGATTCATGATTCAATTCATGATTTATGATTCGATTCATGATTCATGATTCATGATTCAATTCATGATTCATGATTCAATTCATGATTCAATTCATGATTTATGAATCAATTTATGATTCATGATTCATGATTTATGATTCAATTCATGATTCATGATTCATGATTCATGATTCATGATTTAATTCATGATTCAATTCATGATTCAATTCATGATTCGTGAATCAATTTATGATTCATGATTCATGATTCAAATCATGATTCATGATTCATGATTCATGATTCATGATTCGATTCATGATTCATGATTCAATTCATGATTCATGATTCATGATTCAATTCATGATTCATGATTTATGATTCATGATTCAATAAATGATTCATGATTCAATTCATGATTCGATTCCTGATTCAATTCATGATTCATGATTCGATTTATGATTCATGATTCATAAATTCAATTCATGATTCATGATTCATGATTCAATTCAAGATTCATGATTCAAATTATGATTCAATTCAAGATTCATGATTCGATTCATGATTCATGATTCGATTCATGATTCATGATTCATGATTCAATTCATGATTCATGATTCATGATTCAATTCATGATTCATGATTCGAATCATGATTCTTCATTCATGATTCATGATTCGATTCATGATTCATGATTCAAGATTCAATTCATAATTCATGATTCATGATTCAATTCATGATTCATGCTTCATGATTGATGATTCAATTCATGATTCATGATTCAATTCATGATTCATGATTCAATTCATGATTCATGATTCAATTCATGATTCGATTCCTGATTCATTTCATGATTCATGATTCGATTTATGATTCTTGATTCATGATTCAATTCATGATTCATGATTCGATTCATGATTCATGATTAGTGATTAAATTCATGATTCAATTCATGATTCAATTCATGATTCAATTCATGATTCATGATTCAATTCATGATTTAATTCATGATTCATGATTCGATTCATGATTCATGATTCAATTCATGATTCATGTTTCATGATTCAATTCATGATTCATGATTCAATTCATGATTCATGATTCAATTCATGATTCATGATTCAAGATTCATGATTCAATTCATGATTCATGATTCGATTTATGATTCATGATTCATAAATTCAATTCATGATTCATGATTCATGATTCAATTCAAGATTCATGATTCATGATTCAAATTATGATTCAATTCAAGATTCATGATTCGATTCATGATTCATGATTCGATTCATGATTCATGATTCATTATTCAATTCATGATTCATGATTCATGATTCATGATTCAATTCATGATTCATGATTCGAATCATGATTCTTCATTCATGATTCATGATTCGATTCATGATTCATGATTCAAGATTCAATTCATAATTCATGATTCATGATTCAATTCATGATTCATGCTTTATGATTCATGATTCAATTCATGATTCATGATTCAATTCATGATTCATGATTCAATTCATGATTCATGATTCAATTCATGATTCGATTCCTGATTCATTTCATGATTCATGATTCGATTTATGATTCTTGATTCATGATTCAATTCATGATTCATGATTCGATTCATGATTCATGATTAGTGATTAAATTCATGATTCAATTCATGATTCAATTCATGATTCAATTCATGATTCATGATTCAATTCATGATTTAATTCATGATTCATGATTCGATTCATGATTCATGATTCAATTCATGATTCATGTTTCATGAATCAATTCATGATTCATGATTCAATTCATGATTCATGATTCAATTCATGATTCATGATTCAAGATTCATGATTCAATTCATGATTCATGATTCGATTCATGATTCATGATTCAATTCATGATTCATGTTTCATGATTCAATTCATGATTCATGATTCGATTCATGATTCATGATTCAATTCATGATTCATGATTCAAGATTCATGATTCAATCCATGATTCATGATTCGATTCATGATTCATGATTCAATTCATGATTCATGTTTCATGATTCAATTCATGATTCATGATTCGATTCATGATTCATGATTCAATTCATGATTCATGATTCAAGATTCATGACTCAATTCATGATTCATGATTCATGATTCAATTCATGATTCATGATTCACTTCATGATTCATAATTCATGATTCAATTCATGATTTATGATTCGATTCATGATTCATGATTCATGATTCATGATTCATGATTCATGATCCATGATTCAATTCATGATTCAATTCATGATTCAATTCATGATTCATGAATCAATTTATGATTCATAATTCATGATTCATGATTCAATTCATGATTCATGATTCATGATTCAATTCATGATTCATGATTTATGATTCATGATTCAATTCATGATTCCTGATTCATGATTCATAATTCATGATTCAATTCATGATTCAATTCATGATTCATGAATCAATTTATGATTCATAATTCATGATTCATGATTCAATTCATGATTCATGATTCATGATTCAATTCATGATTCATGATTCATGATTTATGATTCAATTCATGATTCCTGATTCATGATTCATAATTCATGATTCAATTCATGATTCAATTCATGATTCATGAATCAATTTATGATTCATGATTCATGATTCAATTCATGATTCATTATTCATGATTCCTGATTCGATTCATGATTCATGATTCAATTCATTATTCAATTCATGATTTATGAATCAATTTATGATTCATGATTCATGATTTATTTCATGATTCAATTCATGATTCAATTCATGATTCGTGAATCAATTTATGATTCATGATTCATGATTCAAATCATGATTCATGATTCATGATTCATGATTCATGATTCGATTCATGATTCATGATTCAATTCATGATTCATGATTCATGATTCAATTCATGATTCATGATTTATGATTCATGATTCAATAAATGATTCATGATTCAATTCATGATTTGATTCCTGATTCAATTCATGATTCATGATTCAATTCATGATTCCTGATTCCTGATTCATGATTCATGATTCAATTCATGATTCAATTCATGATTCATGAATCAATTTATGATTCATGATTCATGATTCAATTCATGATTCATTATTCATGATTCCTGATTCGATTCATGATTCATGATTCAATTCATGATTCAATTCATGATTTATGAATCAATTTATGATTCATGATTCATGATTTATTTCATGATTCAATTCATGATTCAATTCATGATTCGTGAATCAATTTATGATTCATGATTCAAATCATGATTCATGATTCATGATTCATGATTCGATTCATGATTCATAAATTCAATTCATGATTCATGATTCATGATTCAATTCAAGATTCATGATTCATGATTCAAATTATGATTCAATTCAAGATTCATGATTCGATTCATGATTCATGATTTGATTCATGATTCATGATTCATGATTCAATTCATGATTCATGATTCATGATTCATGATTCAATTCATGATTCATGATTCGAATCATGATTCTTGACTCATGATTCATGATTCGATTCATGATTCATGATTCAAGATTCAATTCATAATTCATGATTCATGATTCAATTCATGATTCATGCTTCATGATTGATGATTCAATTCATGATTCATGATTCAATTCATGATTCATGATTCAATTTATGATTCTTGATTCATGATTAAATTCATGATTAAATTCATGATTCATGATTCGATTCATGATTAATGATTAGTGATTAAATTCATGATTTAATTCATGATTCAATACATGATTCAATTCATGATTCATGATTCAATTCATGATTTAATTCATGATTCATGATTCGATTCATGATTCATGATTCAATTCATGATTCATGTTTCATGATTCAATTCATGATTCATGATTCGATTCATGATTCATGATTCAATTCATGATTCATGATTCAAGATTCATGATTCAATTCATGATTCATGATTCGATTCATGAATCTTGATTCATGATTCATGATTCGATTCATGATTCATGATTCATGATTTAATTCATGATTCATGATTCAATTCATGATTCAATTCTTGATTCATGATTCGATTCATGATTCAATTCATGATTCATGATTCAATTCATGATTCATGATTCATGATTCGATTCATGAATCATGATTCAATTCATGATTCATGATTCAAGATTCATGATTCAATTCATGATTCATGATTCATGATTCGATTCATGATTCATGATTCAATTCATGATTCATGATTCAAGATTCATGATTCAATTCATGATTCATGATTCATGATTCGATTCATGATTCATGATTCAATTCATGATTCATGATTCAAGATTCATAATTCAATTCATGATTCATGATTCGATTCATGAATCTTGATTCATGATTCGATTCATGATTCATGATTCGATTCATGATTCAATTCATGATTCAAGATTCAATTCATGATTCATGATTCATGATTCAATTCATGATTTATGATTCGATTCATGATTCAATTCATGATTCATGATTCAAAATTCATAATTCAATTCATGATTCCTGATTCGATTCATGATTCATGATTCAATTCATGATTCAATTCATGATTTATGAATCAATTTATGATTCATGATTCATGATTTATTTCATGATTCAATTCATGATTCAATTCATGATTCGTGAATCAATTTATGATTCATGATTCAAATCATGATTCATGATTCATGATTCATGATTCATGATTCGATTCATGATTCATAAATTCAATTCATGATTCATGATTCATGATTCAATTCAAGATTCATGATTCATGATTCAAATTATGATTCAATTCAAGATTCATGATTCGATTCATGATTCATGATTTGATTCATGATTCATGATTCATGATTCAATTCATGATTCATGCTTCATGATTGATGATTCAATTCATGATTCATGATTCGAATCATGATTCTTGACTCATGATTCATGATTCGATTCATGATTCATGATTCAAGATTCAATTCATAATTCATGATTCATGATTCAATTCATGATTCATGCTTCATGATTGATGATTCAATTCATGATTCATGATTCAATTCATGATTCATGATTCAATTTATGATTCTTGATTCATGATTAAATTCATGATTAAATTCATGATTCATGATTCGATTCATGATTAATGATTAGTGATTAAATTCATGATTTAATTCATGATTCAATACATGATTCAATTCATGATTCATGATTCAATTCATGATTTAATTCATGATTCATGATTCGATTCATGATTCATGATTCAATTCATGATTCATGTTTCATGATTCAATTCATGATTCATGATTCGATTCATGATTCATGATTCAATTCATGATTCATGATTCAAGATTCATGATTCAATTCATGATTCATGATTCGATTCATGAATCTTGATTCATGATTCATGATTCGATTCATGATTCATGATTCATGATTTAATTCATGATTCATGATTCAATTCATGATTCAATTCTTGATTCATGATTCGATTCATGATTCAATTCATGATTCATGATTCAATTCATGATTCATGATTCATGATTCGATTCATGAATCATGATTCAATTCATGATTCATGATTCAAGATTCATGATTCAATTCATGATTCATGATTCATGATTCGATTCATGATTCATGATTCAATTCATGATTCATGATTCAAGATTCATAATTTAATTCATGATTCATGATTCGATTCATGAATCTTGATTCATGATTCGATTCATGATTCATGATTCGATTCATGATTCAATTCATGATTCAAGATTCAATTCATGATTCATGATTCATGATTCAATTCATGATTTATGATTCGATTCATGATTCAATTCATGATTCATGATTCAAAATTCATAATTCAATTCATGATTCATGATTCGATTCATGAATCTTGATTCATGATTCATGGTTCGATTCATGATTCATGATTAAATTCATGATTCATGATTCATGATTCAATTCATGATTTATGATTCGATTCATGATTCATGATTCATGATTCAATTCATGATTCATGATTCAATTCATGATTTATGAATCAATTTATGATTCATGATTCATGATTTATGATTCAATTCATGATTCATGATTCATGATTCATGATTCATGATTTAATTCATGATTCAATTCATGATTCAATTCATGATTCGTGAATCAATTTATGATTCATGATTCATGATTCAAATCATGATTCATGATACATGATTCATGATTCATGATTCGATTCATGATTCATGATTCAATTCATGATTCATGATTTATGATTCATGATTCAATAAATGATTCATGATTCAATTCATGATTCGATTCCTGATTCAATTCATGATTCATGATTCGATTTATGATTCATGATTCATAAATTCAATTCATGATTCATGATTCAATTCAAGATTCATGATTCATAAATCAAATTATGATTCAATTCAAGATTCATGATTCGATTCATGATTCATGATTCGATTCATGATTCATGATTCATGATTCAATTCAAGATTCATGATTCATGATTCATGATTCATGATTCAATTCATGATTCATGATTCATGATTCATGATTCAATTCATGATTCATGATTCGAATCATGATTCTTCATTCATGATTCATGATTCGATTCATGATTCATGATTCAAGATTCAATTCATAATTCATGATTCATGATTCAATTCATGATTCATGCTTCATGATTGATGATTCAATTCATGATTCATGATTCAATTCATAAATCATGATTCAATTCATGATTCAATTCATGATTCGATTCCTGATTCATTTCATGATTCATGATTCGATTTATGATTCTTGATTCATGATTCAATTCATGATTCGATTCATGATTCATGATTAGTGATTAAATTCATGATTCAATTCATGATTCAATTCATGATTCAATTCATGATTCATGATTCAATTCATGATTTAATTCATGATTCATGATTCGATTCATGATTCATGATTCAATTCATGATTCATGTTTCATGATTCAATTCATGATTCATGATTCAATTCATGATTCATGATTCAATTCATGATTCATGATTCAAGATTCATGATTCAATTCATGATTCATGATTCGATTCATGATTCATGATTCAATTCATGATTCATGTTTCATGATTCAATTCATGATTCATGATTCGATTCATGATTCATGATTCAATTCATGATTCATGATTCAAGATTCATGATTCAATTCATGATTCATGATTCGATTCATGAATCTTGATTCATGATTCATGATTCGATTCATGATTCATGATTCATGATTCAATTCATGATTCATGATTCATGATTCAATTCATGATTCATGATTCAATTCATGATTCATAATTCATGATTCAATTCATGATTTATGATTCGATTCATGATTCATGATTCATGATTCATGATTCATGATTCATGATCCATGATTCAATTCATGATTCAATTCATGATTCAATTCATGATTCATGAATCAATTTATGATTCATAATTCATGATTAATGATTCAATTCATGATTCATGATTCATGATTCAATTCATGATTCATGAGTCATGATTTATGATTCATGATTCAATTCATGATTCATGATTCAATTCATGATTCGATTCCTGATTCAATTCATGATTCATGATTCGATTTATGATTCATGATTCATAAATTCAATTCATGATTCATGATTCATGATTCAATTCATGATTCATGATTCAATTCATGATTACATTCATGATTCAATTCATGATTCATGATTCAAATTATGATTCAATTCATGATTCATGATTCAATTCATGATTACATTCATGATTCAATTCATGATTCATGATTCAAATTATGATTCAATTCATGATTCATGATTCATGATTTATGATTCAATTCATGATTCCTGATTCATGATTCATGATTCATGATTTAATTCATGATTAATGATTCATGATTGATTCATGATTCAATTCATGATTCATGAATCAATTTATGATTCATGATTCATGATTCAATTCATGATTCATTATTCATGATTCCTGATTCGATTCATGATTCATGATTCAATTCATGATTCATGATTCAATTCATGATTCATGATTTATGATTCATGATTCAAGATTCATGATTCAATTCATGATTCATGATTCGATTCATGAATCTTGATTCATGATTTATGATTCGATTCATGATTCATGATTCATGATTCAAGTCATGATTCATTATTCATGATTCAATTCATGATTCATGATTCAATTCATGATTCATGATTCAATTCATGATTTATGATTCGATTCATGATTCATGATTCATGATTCAATTCATGATTCATGATTCATGATTAATGATTCATGATTTATTTTATGATTAATGATTCATGATTCATGATTCATGATTTATTTCATGATTAATGATTCATGATTCAATTCATGATTCATGAATCAATTTATGATTCATGATTCATGATTTATGATTCAATTCATGATTCATGATTCATGATTCATGATTTTATTCATGATTAATGATTCATGATTCAATTCATGATTCAAGTAATGATTCATGAATCAATTTATGATTCATGATTCATGATTCAATTCATGATTCATGATTCATGATTCATGATTCAATTCATGATTCATGATTCATGATTTATGATTTATTTTATGATTCATGATTCATGATTCATGATTCATGTTTTATTTCATGATTAATGATTCATGATTCAATTCATGATTCAATTCATGATTCATGAATCAATTTATGATTCATGATTCATGATTCATGATTCATGATTTTATTCATGATTCGATTCCTGATTCAATTCATGATTCATGATTCAATTCATGATTCATGATTCATGATTCAATTCATGATTCATGATTTATGATTCATGATTCAATTCATGATTCGATTCCTGATTCAATTCATGATTCATGATTCGATTTATGATTCATGATTCATAAATTCAATTCATGATTCATGATTCAATTCATGATTCATGATTCAATTCATGATTCATGATTAATGATTCAATTCATGATTCAATTCATGATTCAATTTATGATTCATGATTCTATCCATGATTCATAATTCAATTCATGATTCATAATTCATGATTCAATTCATGATTCATTATTCATGATTCAATTCATGATTCATGATTCATGATTCATGATTCATGATTCAATTCATGATTCATGATTCAATTCATAATTCATGATTCGATTCATGATTCATGATTCATGATTCAATTCATGATTCATGATTCATGATACAATTCATGATTCATTATTCATGATTCAATTCATGATTCATGATTCAATTCATGACTCATGATTCATGATTCAATTCATGATTCATGATTCATGATTCAATTCATGATTCATGATTTGATTAATGATTCATGATTCAATTCATGAGTCATGATTCATGATTCAATTCATGATTCATGATTCATGATTCATGATTCATGATTCAATTCATGATTTAATTAATGATTTATGAATCAATTTATGTTTCATGATTCATGATTTATGATTCATGATTCATGATTCAATTCATGATTCAATTCATGATTCATGATTCGATTCGTGATTCATGATTCATGATTCGATTCATGATTCATTATTCATGATTCCATTCATGATTCATGATTCGATTCATGATTCTTGATTCATATTTCGATTCAGGATTCATTATTTAAGATTCAATTCATGATTCATAATTCATGATTCGATTCATGATTCGATTCATGATTCATGATTCATGATTCATGATTCATAATTCAAATCATGATTCATTATTCGATTCATGATTCATGATTCATGATTCAATTCAAGATTCATGATTCATGATTCAATTCATGATTCAGTTCATGATTCATGATTCATGATTTGACTCATGATTCATGATTAATGATTCAATTCATGATACAATTCAAGATTCATGATTCGATTCATGATTCATGATTCAATTCATGATTCATGATTCATGATTCAATTCATGATTCATAATTCATGATTTATGATTCAATTCATGATTCAATTCATGATTCAATTCATGATTCATGATTCATGATTCGATTCATGATTCAATTCAAGATTCATGATTCGATTCATGATTCATGATTCGATTCATGATTCATTTCATGATTCATGATTCGATTCATGATTCAATTTATGATTTAATTCATGATTCATGATTCATGATTCATGATTCATGATTCGATTCATGATTCATGATTCATGATTCGATTCATGATTCATGATTCAATTCATGATTCATGATTCATGATTCAATTCATGATTCATGATTCAATTCATAAATCATGAATCATGATTCATGATTTAATTCATGATTCATGATTCGATTCATGATTCAATTCATGATTCATGATTTGATTTATGATTCTTGATTCATGATTCAATTCATGATTCATGATTCAATTCATGATTCATGATTAATGATTCAATTCATGATTCAATTCATGATTCATGATTCATTTCATGATTCAATCATGATTCATGATTCGATTCATGATTCATGATTCAATTCATGATTCAATTCATGATTCATGATTCGATTCATGATTCATGATTCAATTCATGATTCATGATTCATGATTCATGATTCATGATTCGATTCATGATTCATGAATTCAATTCATGATTCATGATTCAAGATCATGATTCAATTAATGATTCATGATTTATGATTCGATTCATGATTCATGATTTAATTCATGATTCATGATTCAGATTCATAATTCAATTCATGATTCATGATTCGATTCATGAATCTTGATTCATGAATCATGATTCGATTCATGATTCATGATTCAATTCATGATTCATGATTCATGATTCAATTCATGATTTATGATTGGATTCATGATTCATGATTTGATTCATGAATCTTGATTCATGATTCATGATTGGATTCAGGATTCATGATTCAATTCATGATTCATGATTCAATTCATGATTCATGATTCATGATTCAATTCATGATTTATGATTCGATTCATGATTAATGATTCATGATTCAATTCATGATTCATGATTCAATTCATGATTCAATTCATGATTATGAATCAATTTATGATTCATGATTCATGATTTATGATTCAATTCATGATTCATGATTCAATTCATGATTCATTATTCATGATTCAATTCATGATTCATGATTCAATTCATGACTCATGATTCATGATTCAATTCATGATTCATGATTTGATTCATGATTCATGATTCAATTCATGAGTCATGATCATGATTCAATTCATGATTCATGATTCATGATTCATGGTTCATGATTCAATTCATGATTCAATTAATGATTCATAAATAAATTTATGTTTCATGATTCATGATTTATGATTCATGATTCATGATTCAATTCATGATTCATTTCATGATTCATGATTTGATTCATGATTCAATTTATGATTTAATTCATGATTCATGATTTATGATTCATGATTCATGATTCGATTCATGATTCATGATTCGATTCATGATTCATGATTCTTGATTCAATTCATGATTCATGATTCAATTCATGATTCATTAATCATGATTCATGATTTAATTCATGATTCATGATTCGATTCATGATTCAATTCATGATCATGATTTATGATTCTTGATTCATGATTCTATTCATGATTCATGATTCATGATTTGATTCATGATTTGATTCATGATTCTTGATTCATGATTCGATTCATGATTCATGATTCAAGATTCAATTCATAATTCATGATTCATGATTCAATTCATGATTCATGATTTAATTCATTATTCGATTCCTGATTCATTTCATGATTCATGATTTGATTTATGATTCTTGATTCATGATTCAATTCATGATTCATGATTCAATTCATGATTCATGATTAATGATTCAATTCATGATTCAATTCATGATTCATGATTCATTTCATGATTCAATTCATGATTCCTGATTCGATTCATGATTCATGATTCAATTCATGATTCAATTCATGATTCATGATTCGATTCATGATTCATGATTCAATTCATGATTCATGATTCATGATTCAATTCATGATTCATGATTCATGATTCATGATTCGATCATGATTCATGATTCAATTCATGATTCATGATTCAAGATTCATGATTCAATTCATGATTCATGATTCATGATTCAATTCATGAGTTATGATTCATGATTCAATTCATGATTCATGATTCATGATTCATGATTCAATTCATGATTCAATTAATGATTCATAAATAAATTTATGTTTCATGATTCATAATTTATGATTCATGATTCATGATTCAATTCATGATTCATTTTCATGATTCATGATTTGATTCATGATTCAATTATGATTTAATTCATGATTCATGATTTATGATTCATGATTCATGATTCGATTTATGATTCATGATTCGATTCATGATTCATGATTCTTGATTCAATTCTTGATTCATGATTTAATTCATGATTCATTAATCATGATTCATGATTTAATTCATGATTCATGATTCGATTCATGATTCAATTCATGATTCATGATTTATGATTCTTGATTCATGATTCTATTCATGATTCATGATTCATGATTTGATTCATGATTTGATTCATGATTCTTGATTCATGATTCGATTCATGATTCATGATTCAAGATTTAATTCATTATTCGATTCCTGATTCATTTCATGATTCATGATTTGATTTATGATTCTTGATCATGATTCAATTCATGATTCATGATTCAATTCATGATTCATGATTAATGATTCAATTCATGATTCAATTCATGATTCATGATTCATTTCATGATTCAATTCATGATTCATGATTCGATTCATGATTCATGATTCAATTCATGATTCAATTCATGATTCATGATTCGATTCATGATTCATGATTCAATTCATGATTCATGATTCATGATTCAATTCATGATTTCATGATTCATGATTCATGATTCATGATTCATTTCATGATTCATGATTCGATTCATGATTTAATTTATGATTTTAATTCATGATTCATGATTCATGATTCATA